>NC_139512.1:26866557-27134057 GCF_947247035.1 Vipera ursinii | reverse complement strand
AACTGGGGTTTTATTTTCAGGGTTAATTTAATCTTTTATTTGTCTTTTAACTTTGTATTTTGTATTGGTATGATTTTAAAATACCCTGTAAACCGCCCTGAGTCCTTCGGGAAAGGGTGGTATATAAATCTAATAAAATTAATAAAATAATAAAATAAATACTGAAGTTATGTAAAATAATGTTTACCTTACATTACTTGACATAGGTGAGCCCCCTAGCCCAAGTTCCAACACTTGTTCCATTCCCCAGAGAAAAAGTGCATCCAATGGAGGCAGAATCCCCAAAGTCCATAAGACAGGCAATGACAAAAATATGATGTGCAAAACCTGATTGATCAACTTTAAAGCTAGAGCATCAGCAACAAATCTAAATGGAAGTAGAAAAGAATATTATTTTTGGAATGGAAAAAAATGAAATGGAAAAAGATTCAATATGGCTCTGCCAACATTTCACTGTATTATAAATCTATATCTATCTATAAATAAGGCCAAGTGCATCAAAGTAGTTAGTTACAAAGCTAGATTAATATGCTTTTAAGAGCACAAGTCATTATTTTGCAGTTTGTATATTTTTACCTGTGAGCAAGATCCACTGCTATGAAGACAAAAATGTAGAATGGTCTCATAAGAGGAACAATTTCATAAGTGTCCAGTGCTTGATAAGTAGCAGTCTCTGAAGCAGTATTAACAATTAAGGAATATTCTCCAATACACACCGTCAACCATCCAAATATGAAGATCACCACAGTTGTTCCAATATTATCTCCGTACAAGGAGGCAATTCTGCTTGGCAGCAAATACCAAGTTCCTAAGCCACATAGTACTCCAGCAACAAGTGAGTGAAAAAACACATTAATTATATATTTTTTGCCTGGAATAATAAATTTGATTGTCTCTAAACCTATACAGCTAGAAAACTCCCACTCATCTTCCTCTGTTAGTATATTGTGGACATGCATTCTTTCTATAGGTGCAGTATTTTGCCTGGCATACAAGTTTATTCCTTGAACAATAATAGCTGCAACAAGCATTAGTCCTCCAGAAAGTGCAACTGTGCAATAGTCTTGCAGAACATTTAACTGATACATAAGTGTCCCAATTCCACCTAGAATCCATGGTATCAAGAAGAGAAGAATCTGATTCAAATAGACGTAAGAAGGTGCACAGTATCCAAGCTTAAATTGAGGGCCACCCAAAATGGTCTGTGGAAATCTCTTTAACAGGAATTCTTGCTTATGGTCATTCAATAGAGGCACATCTGGGCCCATAATTATTTACTCAAAGTTTGACTGAATCTCATTTTTCTAAAGAAGAAAGGGAACAAAAAAAGAAAGCAATTTTACCAAAAATGCACTTTTCCATATATTGCCAATAAAGCAGTGTTGTTTTTTAAAAAACTGTCTTACTTTAAATATCAGAGCATCTGTAATTTATTCTTTTAAAAACCCAATGGACCTCTACTATATTGCTTTGTCCCAAATCTACTGAATACAGAGTAACAGAGTTGGAAGGGATCTTGGAGGTCTTCTAGTCCAACCCCCTGCCCAAGCAAGAGAACATATACCACTCTGGACAAATGGCTGTTCAACATCTTAAAAACTTCCAGTTACGGAGCACCTACAACTTCTGAAGGCAAGCCATTCCACTGATTAATTGTTCTCACTATCACAAAATTTCTGTTTAGATCTAGGTCACAGGTCTGCAACCCGCGGCTCCGGAGCCGCATGCGGCTCTTTCAGCCATCTCCTGTGGCTCCCAGTCCTCTGCCATGTGCAGTCCAAAAAAAAAAGTGGGACTAAAAAAGTTCAACCAATCAATTCAAATATGCAGGGTAGGTGCATATCTCGCCTTGGCTCCACTCTTCAGTCAAACCCTGTTCTGCGCATGCGCCCATGTATGCGCATGCGCACACATTTTTTTGTATCATATATTCTTAAGAACTGTCTTTTCTGCAGTAATAAAGTAAAAGCTAACAAGATAGCTACTCTATAAGCCAGTATGCACCCCTATTTTTAATTGTCCCTGTTAGTAAAAAAGTAAAGTGCAATTCCTGAGCTTTCTACTATTATAAAGCCCAGTATTTTATTAAACTGTCTCTGAAGGGAACACATATTTTAAACAATTTATCTCCCCCTTCCTATACTTCATTCCCTGCTGAATTTTCCATGGCCTGCTTGAGCTAGGGATCAACAAAATGCTCATGGACATATAATGTGCCTTCTAAACTTTCTCTGTTTACTTGCCCAACAGGTTCTTTGTGTCTTATCCTGATTTGTGAAGTGTGAAATGTTTGAAATTTGAAATGGTTCAAGCTTAAAACTAGCTGTGCTTTTATTGGAATTATTCCAGTCCTGTTTTGACCCATTTTGGGGTTGAAATAGTATCAGAATTCTGATAAGGCCAGAATATGCTAACAATGAAAATAATTGTTTCAAGATGGAGTGTTTCAAGCCCAAAATAGTTCCAAATGTTTTATACATCTCTAATCCTGACTTGGTCTCTATTGCAACAGGCCCCAGTATCCTGCATTACCCAATTTCATTTGTCCTATTGATCAACTAACAAAATTAATTTGCCCTTCCTGTCAGGGAAGCAGTTGAAAATTACTCCCTTCCCAAAATAGCAACAAAGCTATTTTAACCTGAGCTGTTCTAACCTGCTTTCCTGCAGGAAGGGAGACTTACACAAGGACACTTTTTAAAATGTGAGCTTCTATGCTGATGTAAAGGTATAATATATAAATAGATCTATGTATTAAAACTCTTTAGAGGGGTTAAGTGTGCCTGTGAAGCCATAATCTGGCATTTTAAAAAGTTGCAGGTTTTCCTTCTTAAGATAAACTTTTGGATCAAATTATATTTGCACAAGAAGGCTCACTAAATTTAGAGGCACTCTGATCTGGAAAGTATTCTTATTGTTAGACTGCATCTATTAATATATTTTCAGTTCTTCACTCAGCCATGGAACTCAAGAGTCTAACCAGCCTTTATAGTGAAGATAAAGGTATCCTTGACAAAAAGGCTGGGATATAAAATAAACATAAATGTTAATCTAATAGAACAGAAAAACACCATCATGATTAACTGTCTAGACCAGGGGTAGGCAACCTTGGCTCTTTTACGACTCATGGACTTCAACTCCCAGAATTCCTGAGTCAGCATAGCTGACTCAGGAATTCTGGGAGTTGAAGTCCATGAGTCATAAAAGAGCTGAGGTTGCCTACCCCTGGTCTAGACAGTAAAATCAGTTACATATCAAAATTCTTTTGTAATGTTGAAGTAAGAAAGTGGCCTACTGGCATAGGCTTCAAAGATCATCTTCAATCTATGAGATTTGTAGCATCCATCAGGGTATCATTATCTGCATATGAAGATTTGTGTTGATTTAAATATATACAGCACTGGTCAAAACCAACTTTTTGTTAGCAGCATGCTCTATTGTTACCAATTAACCAGAAAATAGGAACATGTGTGTATCAGCGCCGTTCAGATATGCAGAAAATGTGATTCCTTGTTTTCATCACTGGCTTATACCGGGACATCAAACTCTACCTTAAAAGCACAACTCCGAGGGGCTGATTCCAGAAGTGGCGACACCACTTCACTCTTTTCACATACCCACAACTCTTTAACTGATCACATACCTGTCTTTTTATGTCAGACTTGTAGCAACGTCTCGCAGGCTGCCTGGGGCCTTCAGGCACCTAATAAATGGTCAAAAACTGCCAGCGGCCTAAAAATACACAGTAGCTACCATCCGACAAAAAAAAGAGCAGCTCAGTTCGCCTCTCCTCACTTGGCAACTGCAGGGGCAACAACAAACAAAGGCTTCCCTTCCCCCCTTCTAGCGAATGCATAACTACGCAGACGAATACATGGGCGCACGCACGCGCACGCACACACACAACACAGACACACACACACATACGCAGATATGCCGTCGATTTCGGCGACTAGAGGGGAAATGCCCAACACGCCAGGGCTGCGCCAGAGCCAAACGCCGGTGGCAAACGAGCACCCCCCCCACCTCCGAGCTGCTTGGAGCGGCGTGAGGCGAACGCGCCCGGAGGGAGAGGAGGAGGAGGAGGAGGAGGAGGAGGAAGGCGAGCTTCTGCTAGAGAGGCGGGAAAGCGAGCCAGGTCGGCTCAGCTAGCGTCGCTCTTCTTCTCAGCCGCCTCTCGAGGGTGGCTGGGTACGACCTGCGAATGCTCTTGCCCGCCCCGCTTCTTCTCACGACTGACGCCATGTTTTCCCCCTTCTTGCTTGTGAGAACAAAAGCGGGGATGCAGAGAGAGCCAGGGGAGGAACAAGGAGGTCCCGAGCTGACGGGCGGGCGGGTGGGCGCCATACATTACCTGCGTCTTCCCCTCCTCCCCTCAATGCAGCCATGTCCCCTCAGCTCCTCCGGCCGCGGCCGCCCGTGCTCCGGCCTGCCCGCTCCCCCTGCAGGAGCGAGAAAGCGGCGCGTGAGGGTTGGCGTGACGGCCCGCGGTCCTGGAAGGGGGAAGAAAGGACGTGGTAGCGTCGAGCGGGGAAAACCTCTCCCTTGGCTGCCTTCAGCCGCCTCCCCTTTAGGCTCGCCGGGTCTAGGCGCTCGCTTTCCTACGGGAGAAATTGCAGAAATCCGGAACCCCGAAGATGGTTGTGGCGCTTTGAAAGCTACTTGCATTGCGGTCCCGCAGAGCCCGTCTCAACTGTGTGTAGCCTTGAGTCCAGCCGTCTCTGCTCCTACCTAGGAAGTGAGTGGCAACCTGCAAGGTTGTGAAAAAGCATTTGGCCCGTGGGGAATTTCTGACCTTTTGCGGATCTTTCTCCGCTGAATGTTATCAGAGATCTACATAAAGAGGGTCTGCACCAGGGGTCTTCAAACTTGGCCCTTTTATGACTTGTGGACTTCAACTCCCAGAATTCCTCAGCCAGCTTTGCTGGCTGAGGAATTGTGGGAGTTGAAGTCCACAAGTCATAAAAGGGCCAAGTTTGAAGACCCCTGGTCTGCACGAACACCACCTTAAGTGCTTGTTTTAGTTCGGTGTAAACAAATCAGGCGGCGCATAATGTGTTAGTGTGAAAAAGTAATTGCTCCTTTTAGATCCAGTAATTTTATTTAATATCTGTGCTTCTCCGGGACTCTTCAGCTGTGACACCAACTTTAGCTGCGGTAACTGAAACCCAGACACTGTAAGTCGGATCAGTATCGCAGATTGCAATTAGACAGGCTGAACTCATACTGGGTGATGGTGGTAGATCTCAGCATCTTTTCTGGATCTTCACAACTCTAACACTGCCTTCTGCTTTGGAGTGGTAGTTCCCACTAGCACTACCTATTTTCTGGGACCTATTTCACTTAACAACCACCTGATAAATCCAAAGAATGGGACAGTCCTGACGATTCTTCCATGGACCACACACAGCATGCCAGCCCTCCACCCCCACCCCTCCACTATCCCCCTGAGTCTGTCTTACAGTACTGGCAATTAAAAAGTTAAAGTGCAAAATATTTTCGATACTGGAACCTTATGCCTATGCATGTAGCGTAGAGTCCAATGACTAGATAGTTGAACTTTTCTTCTATGGGAAATACACCAATCTCACTAGAGATAAAGCTACTCAAACGATTTTTTTAAAAAAAATACAGAAGTTTAAAGTTAAAAATGTTAAGTTGCAAAATGCAAACATTCAAAGAGGAAGAGGATAAATCCCAAGACTATTCTAGATGGCAATAAAACAGCTTTTAAAAAGAAATATACAAAAGAAAATGCAGTTCATAAGAGTATATCAAATTTTACCATCTTCTGGTCTTTTTGGAGCATTGCAGCCCAGGAAATAGCCTTGGCCCTAAGTCTCATTAAAGGGTACTTCTTGTTGTTACTTGCGAAGTCATGTCCAACCCATCGCAACCCCATGGACAACGTTCCTCCAGGCCTTCCTGTCCTCTACCATCTTCTGGAGTCCATTTAAACTCAGGCTATTGCTTCAGTGACTCCATCCAGCCACCTCATTCTCAGTCATCCCCTTCTTCCATTGCCCTCAACCTTTCCCAGCATTAGGCTCTTCTCCAGTGAGTCTTTCCTTCTTATTAGATGTGTCAAATTAATATTCTACACTGCAAGACATTTTTCAAGTGATATTGTATGGGAAATACAGCAATGGTTAAGATATGTTTGGGTTGTTTGTCTTTCTTCATGACCTGCTTGCACTGCAGCCCAGCTGACTGATTCTTCTGCAGCTAAATTAAAAAGGCAGCAAAATTATCTGTCCTTCTAGATGTCTCTCCTCCAGTTGCCCCTCCAAATGAGCCAATGTTGATAGCTGCTTCTAATTAGAAACTATACCTATAGCCATACCTCACAAAATGGGCATGATTAGGCAATCAGATATGAGCTGCAAAAATCTAGATGATTACAGGATGATAACAAAAATCATCCTGTAACAAATGAAATTTGGTGTTATCTTTGCAGCCCAGATCTGGTAGTATTACTTAGAATTACAAAATTTTAGAGGTTGAAAATACCTCCGGGCAGGATACTTGCAACTACAACTCTGACAGATTGCCATAGAGTCCCCAGTAAATTAGTATCCATCTCCAGAGATTTGAAAACTTTATTGCATTTCATTTCTCTTTTTCAAGCTAAAAACATCTAAATTTTATCTATTGCTTCTTAAAGAATGTAATTTCTAGGCATCATATTTCCCAGTGTATTCTTTAGGCTTACTCTATTTTTACAATGTCCTTAAAATGTGGCAGTCAGAATTCGCAATTATGGTCTGGATATTAATATAGATTTTTTTCAGAAGTATGCTATTGCAGTGCATGAAACCAACCTTAGTATTGTAATGTATATGCAGATACTAATTCTGGAAAATAATGTCCCTTTGTAATTGGAAATTTGAGAAATACTGATTTCTGTCTTGAGTATCAAGATTACAGTTTACCAATTATTATATAGCATCTCATGTTCTAAAGCTATAATTTAGCTGCTGTAGAAAATTTAATTGGATTAATACATTGAATCACAGTTTAAAGCTGTGATTAGTTTTAAACTGCTTCTCATAACTGAAAAATATAGAATTTTGTTTGCTGTTACCCAAATGAGGTTTTAAATAGGCCTTCATTATTTTATTGCCTAGCTTTACTTGATTTGTTCAGACAGATTCTTAAAACTTCTGTTGCTAATATAATTCCTTGCAAATAGAGCAGAAGGTTCATCAGAACAAAAGAACTGATTTATTTTTAATAATAGAGCAAGCAATGTCCATCTAATCATGTACTATTCATTTCCTATTTCTGAATGTTAGTCTCTCTTTTTGCTCTCAATTTGGCCTCATTTGCATGAAAGAGCATAAGTTACGTTATTTTTAATCTAGACCTTCGTATTGAACATCTTCAAAAGTATATGGTATATGGGGTATTGCTGACATAATTTTAGGTACGCTCAAAGTGATTTTCTAAAAATGAGGTAATCAGTTGCTAAAGTATTGCAGAAAAGCAAGGAAGCAATCTGGCATTTTATTTCATGTCCAATTATATATATTTTTTGAGCAACAGTGAAGACTTTCTTTACATATTAATGTGGGACAAAAAGGGGGAAAGACACTTAGATCTCTGCCCTGGACTCCTTACAGTTCAAAACCCCACTCCAAACAGTCAAAGGCTATATGAAAAATGTGAGTTTTGAGCAGGGTTTCTCAATGACACACAGTGGAAATTCTGGTCTGTTCAATTGTTGTCAAAAGACAAAGATTACCTGTAAATGGACATACCACTGGTTTACTCTTTATTTTGGAGTACAGTAGGCATTATCTGTAGATGCAAGACACTGACTTCTGTTCTTTGCCATGGTCAGATACCATTGTTACATTTTCTTTTATGACTGTCATTAAATGAAACACAGGAGACTTTCAAGTAATAAATATAATTTGAACAAACAGTGGCACAAAAAAGCCATATTTGGAAGGGTTAATCCAAAACCAGCCCAAGTACAACTTATTTTTCACTGGCCAAGGCATACTGGTGGATTGTTGAGATGGGGAAAGAGCTACAAATGGAGTATCCCTGCAAAGGGGAGGGAGTCCTCTAACTTCATTCCATTTGGAGTGTTACATGTGTCATCATTTCTCCTTTTATGTTTTATTGTAATTTTTTATTTGTTTTGAGCTGTCCAGATTGAGAGTTGGATCGAATACACATGTATTAAATTATTATTATTTTTAAAAGCCTTACCTGGCAAGCCGGAGTACTCCACGTAGCAATATTTTCAATATGACCCAATTGTTTAAATGACTTAACAAATATGGCTGGAATGAGGTTGCATATAATTGGAGCTGGCAACAGCATTTCAGCATATAACATCTTACTCTCTTTATTTTACATATAGATGAACCTATGCCTCAACTGGAGGGCTAGAGGTCGTCTCCACACACATCAAAACATTATTTCATGACAAAGGTATACAACCTGCAGCCTAGAGGCTGCTTATGAGAGTCAACCCTAGAGTCTTCCTAGCTTTGTGATCTCCAGCTAACAGAGCCGCCTGTTGCTGTTACCACCACCACCTCCCTTTGCCTCACCCTGTAGCCCCCTCTTTGTTTGAAAGCTCTGTATTTAGACATTAGATTCTGCTCTTAGGTTTTGGGGCTCACATCTTAATTTATTTTAAACTTGGAGATCAATTGAGATGTGAAGGGAAAATGTTATTTTAAGAACATTTGCATGTGTAACTTAATTTCTCACCCATTAAACATATTTTTTCGCTTCCCTGCCCAACATGGTGTTCAGAGGCTGATGTTTGGTGCTACAAGAGTTTTGTGTGTGTTTGTGCATGATGAGCATCTGCCGGCATCAACTTCCCTCCGCCCTGTGCGCTCCCACAGAGAGGGCCTTCTCAGGGTGCCGCCGTTCAGAGAATGCCAGTCTGGTGACCCCCAGGGGGAGGGCGTTCTCTGTGGGTGCGCCTGACCTGTGGAACCGTTTACCGGTTGAGCTCCGGATGGCTCCCGACCTTCGCTCCTTCCGACGCAACCTAAAAACTTATTTGTTTGAACAAGCCGGCCTGGTCTGATGGGTTTTGTTTTAATGATTGTTTTAATGTAATTTATTTTCTGCATTTGGGCACTAGGGTTTAATTTGTTTTTAATTTCTGTATTTTGGGTATTTTGGTATTTATGTCCCTGTTCACCGCCCTGAGTCCTTCGGGAGAAGGGCGGTATACAAATCAAATCAAATAAATAAAATAAATAAATAAATCTTTGGCATCAGTGTTGACTTCTGACCACTGCCTGGTCAAGTCCCTTCAGTTCTCTTGGCAAGATTTCAGAAGTAATAAGCCATTGCCTCCTTCCTAGGGGTGAGAGAACGTCCAAGTCACCCAGCTGGCTTTGTGCCTAAGGCAGAATTGGAAGTCACAGTGTTCCCATTTCTAGCATGATGCCTTCACATTACACCAAACTGGCTCTTATACACCTTGTGTTATGACAAATATACATATGGCACATGCTGATTTCAGTTTGCCATTTATTTTACAAACCTGAAAAAGAGTTTTCAGCTTCTTTTCAGCTCTCTACCATCTTTCTGTTTTGACTCACAGCGAACCAGCAAAACGCCATATTCCACATTATCAAATAATTAAAAAAAGAACTAGCACTGAAGAAATCTTAAAGAGCATTAAAATGCCACAAACGAATATGTGTTAATCTCATCATTTATTTCTGAAAAAAAAAGATTTTTTTTAATTAGGAGGAAAGGCTGTTTTCATCAAAAGGAAAGCTGATAAAAGGGCTTGTTGTTACCGGATTATTTTTAATCATTATTGTAACAACATCTTTTTTTGTTGTTGTTCTTACTTTTATTTTTTTCAGCAGGATTTCTCATCAGAGGTTTGATTTAAACTGCCATCCAGTGTCCTCTTGTGGCCAAATGCTAACATTTCATCCACATACTTTTCTCACTGGCAAATCTGGCAGTATTTTCATTTTCTCTTGTTACCAGTACTCTGATTATCTTTTAAGGAGAGATTTTATAAAGCAAGAATAGCTATACTTTGTTAATCTATTCTGTTTGGTTAAAGGTTATCTCCTTTTAAAATCCCTTCTTAAAACTCCTATGTGAATGGTTTTAGCCTATGTCCCTTAAACTTGGTTTCTGATGGGAATAATTATTAAATATCTGTAATATTTTTTTCAAATTACTTCTTGTCCTATCTTCTCTCACTTTCACTGCTGATCTTATGGCCTAATCTATCCATGAACAATTATGAAGCCTGAATTCTACTGAAGCAGGAATCCTGAATAAGATAAAATGAGTTGAATTTAGTTCTTAAGCCCTGGAGTTTGAATCTAATCAAACACTACAAAATCCTTCTGTCAGGTTTGATATAATATTTTCCATTTGGTGCCCTATGACTCCATGCATGGAACATTTTTGCCAATTTCCTATAAGCAAAGTCAATGGGGAAGCTAGCAGGAGGTTGTAAATGTGACCACATGAGATTCTAATTTAACAGTGGTGTGGGATTCACTTAATAATGGCAACTGGAAATGCCAGAATTACTGTTGCTAAGTGTACAGTTACATGATGTGCTTTATGATCACATCATGTAGCGGTGGAAATTCCTATCCCAATTGCTGTCATTCACAAAGGAATATGAAGAATTCATTTGTTCTTTCATAGTAATACTTTAAGCTGCCAGATCCTTTGGAATATATTATATATTGGATGCTGCGAACCACAACAGGACAATGGCAATGAAGCATTGAAGGATGAGTATAAGTTTACTATGTGGTTTATTTAGTTTCCCCAACTTAGCTTTTTGCATTTCAGTATGGTAGACAATACATTTTTTTTGCCAGCAACAAAGAAGATGCAGCTGGCCATCAGGTTACCTCAGGGGAAGGCAACCTTGGCTCTTTTATGACTTGTGGACTTTAACTCCCAGAATTCCTGAACTGGCATGGCTGGCTCAGGAATTCTGGGAGTTGAAGTCCAGGAGTCATAAAAGAGCCAAGGTTGCCTACCCCTGGGTTAGCCTTTATATTTTGATGGCTATTAATGATCAAACGCTCTGGGACTAAGTCATTATAACGATTTACCTAAAGAATCAGCTTAGATATCAAGAATCTATTTTACTCAGTAAAGGTTCTTTTCTGAGTTCTCCTGCCATCAGAAGGATAGCAACTGGGGAAAAACTCTCCCTTACTGTGATGGTTTTCTGGTACTGAACAAAAACTTTAAAATCTTTAAAAATCTTAATTTTTGTTCATCTTTTAGTCAAGAAAAACCAAATGCACAGGTACAGTATAGGTGGTACCTTGCTCAATAACAGTAACAATGAGAGGGATCTATTCTATTCTATTTTTTATTTTGTATCACTTGTATGGATTTCCTTTTTTAATATATATTTGTTTATTATTGAAAGCTGCAATAATAACAAACAGTAAGTTACTATTTCAGTTATATTTGAATTGTTCTTCTTCCCTCAAGACGATTCTATAGGGCATTGTACACCAAAACAACTAGACACAAGGATAGTTTTCCCCCCATGCTAAACAACTAATCCCCACAACATTGTCTTATGTCCTAGGTCAGGGTGTCAAACCACCTAGTAGGGGTGTATTACAGATAGTCTTCAACATGACCACAATTGAGCCCAAAATTTCTGTTGCTAATTGAAACATTTGTTAAGTGAGTTTTGCGCCATTTTACAACCTTTCTTGCCACAGTTGTTAAGTGAATCATTGCAGTTGTTAAGTTAGTAACATGTTTGTTAAGTGAGTCTGGCTTCCCCATTGATTTTTCTTGTAAGAAGGTTGCAAAAGGATCACATGACCCCACAACACTGCAAACCCATAAATATAACCCATAAATATAAATCAGTTGCCAACTGTCTGAATTTTGCTCATGGGGATGCTGCAACGGTCATAAGTGTGAAAAACAGTCTTAAAAGTCACTTTTTTCAGGGCCATTATAACTTTGAATGGTCACTAAGTGAACTTGTAAGTTGAGGACTACCTGCACTATTACCCTTCTCATCTTTCCTATTACCTATTTCCTTAGCTTCTTATAACTGTTGTTTGTATCTTATGATTTATGTTGATTGCTTTTATTAGTATCCTATTATGATTTATGTTGATTGCTTATTTAGTATCCTATGACTATCACTGAATGTTGTAGCTTATGATTTATGATGATTGTATTTTATGATCATGATCTATCACTTGCTGCTTGTATGTACAAGGGAGCTTATGCACCGGAGACAAATTTATCCTATTCTATTCTGTTTTATTCGCACTGAAGGTAGCTTACAAAACCAATACAATAACATATTTTCAAGAAGCTAAAGAATAAGGAAACAAGAATTAAATGATGAAATCAAGTTCCTAAAAGAGACTACATAAACTATAACACTCACTGCTTGTCTAAATAGGAAATTAAAGGCCAAAGGCTTTAAGATCGTTCTGGGCAGATTGTTCTAAATTCTTAATGCTGTTGTTGTCATAGCTCTGTTATGAACTAAACTTCCTTATCCAGGTTAGCCTTTCTCAATGTTACTTAGTTTACGAAATGTGGACTTTAACTCCCAGAATTGCTACATAATATAATTGAGGCCAGTAAACACTGGTCTAGAGCAGGGGTCTCCAACCTCCAGTCTGTAGACCAGTACCAGTCCATGGCGTGCTAGCACCTGGGCCGCACAAACAAGCAAAGCCCCATCCACGGGATGCAGGTAGCACACAAAACCACGCCCCCTCCGGTCCGCAAAAAAACCTCTCTCCACGGAACAGGTCCCTGGTGCCCAAAAGGTTGGGAACCTCTGGTCTAGAGGTTTGTAGGTCAATGCTGAACTTGCACTAATGTAGAAGCAAAATGGTGAAATTGATAAGAGAATTGAACCACTTATCTGCCACAACCTTGGCAGGAATAGCTAGCAAATTATGCCCAAACCTTGGCAGGACTGCACTAGACCAATTGGAGCTCCCAAGGTGGAATCTACATTTCATTTATGATGCATTATAAGAGCAGAATCTTTTAAGAAATAATTACAAATAAATCACACAGTTGGCTGCATATAATATATTAGCGTGAGCCAGCAACTTTTAATTACACTTACGGTACTTTAGGAATTACTAGTAGAATACCTTATTTTAATGCTTATTAGTAGATTAATTAAAAGTAGGGGTTGCTGTCATGTTTTTAAAAATTCAGTATTACTTATTATTTGCTGTTTAGTCTATTTATTCCCCATTTCTTTCTATTTCCATCTTTTAAAAAATCCACACCATTGCTTGCCAAACAATTAAGTCTTTGCAATCTCTGATTACTATATGTTACAATGAATATCTGTCTCTCTACATTCAGGCTTCTCAGCAGTGTGTTGCAATGAAAAGGGTACTGTTCCCTTACCTAGATCTTCTGCCTGTCCTGTGAGGAAAACTCCTAATATGAAAGCAAGTAAGAAAGTAAAATGGGGTTGCTATACTATTGGGACCATAATTTGAAGCTAGTGCAAAATATAGTAAAATGTATAGACTAATAGCCTATTGCCTTTAAAGCCCTGAATGATTTACCATTGTTTGCTACTTGATCACTTAGGCATTTGGAAGATGTCCCACTGCCAGAGGCTCATTTGTTTGGTATATAGGAACAGGTCTTCTAAGTGGCTTTGAGGCTTCAGAATTATTTCCCTCCCCAGTATTCAGGAAAATGGCAAAAATGCATTCCTTTAATTACATTTTTGGTTGGTTCTATTTATTTCAATTAATTTTAGTTGTTTGATTCTCTGATCATGTTTTTTTCTCCATTATATTTTGTTTTAGCAGTGAAAGTCCATTTGTGTGGGACTTATATTAAGCAGATACGCAGGTTCTAAATATGAGAACAACTGTGGTGGTTTTTTCTTCAATTTAATGTAGGGTTGTCCTGGATGTTGGTTATGATTGCTGTGCAGTGAACATTTGAAGGCTGGGCCAATAACTAAAACCTCAGGAGCTATCATCAGGTACCTTCATTACTGAAAAATCCACATCTATCTTCTCCAAAGTCATTCCTGGACAACAATTGGCAAGGCACATTTACTGCCAAGTTAAGCCTGTCACCTTAATTCTTCTTGTGTTTTCTGTATCACTTTGCATCCACCACTGTTATTTAAATTCTCTTTAAATGTAATAAACTGAATTTTAAAGGCTAGATAACATACTTCTGCTGTTGTAATGGGGAAATTATTTGCTGTATGTATATAAAAACAGGCAGTGCTCATGAAAGGAACTGGTAGAACACTTGAAGGTGATTTTCAGGTTTGAAAAGTGAAAGAGCTACACAAACAGCAATCAGAAACAATTAAGAATACTGGAACAAATGCCTCATTCTTTTCTCCAACAAGCCCACAAGGGAAATTGCACTTTCCTTTTCTCAGTCTCATTGCATTTCAAATAAGGCTCCCAGCTAAGTCATGGCAGGTTTTTTTTCTCCTCTCCGCTCTCTTAAGTCCAACTCCAATCAAAAGGTATTGGTTAAAATCTTCCTATTACAGCATGAGTGAAAGGGGTGATTGTCTATCTTGATGAATCTAGAAGATTGTCTTGGATAGAATTGGACAGTTTTTGTGTGCAGAGTGGCCTCATTATAATGTTATTACAAACCATGCAGAACACTGTTTTTTTAAAAGATGAAGAAAAGAGGATTGAATATGTGTACGCGAACGCCTATAACGCTGAATGTTTTGGTGCTGATGCTCACCATGTAGAAGAGAAACTACTGTACAGTTTATATTACATCTTTAGTACAAAAACAGTAGAGCTTTTCACTTTTCACTCATTAACTTTTAAAATTATGAATTGTACATGGACATAGTCTTGTTCTTTGCAGCTAATTTTTGCAAAATTCTGGAGAAAAGTATCTGAGACCACTATGGTTTATATCCAGTTCTGCTATATTTTTCCTTAGAAAAAAATTGAGATCATCAACAGAAAGGTTGTTAGCCATTCTGTGTCAGTAGCTATCAGTGCTTTTTTTGTAAAAGAAAAAGGTGCCGGAACTCACACATGTCATACAACCCACCTTGCCTACCCTACAAGGTTCCATCCAAAAAAGGTGCCGGAACTCCGTTCTGAGCGTTCTATGAGAAAAAAAAGCCCTGGTAGCAATAATAGATATGAAATAGACTAAGTTATTTTACATTAATATAGTGATGCCGGTTTAGTTCTAATTTTTTTGCATAGTCTTTTGTGCTCATAACTATTACCATGCTGCACATTTTTGTCCCAGCAATAAAAAGTTGTCTTGCATTTGACCTTTCCCAATTTGTTTTTTTGATCTTTGCAGGGCTTTTAGGCTGTTCCAATCAATGGACTCTGAATAACATACAACTTCCCAAATATGTAATTTAGGATTAAAAGCAAATATAAATCAATTTACAAACAAGCATATATTGTAATTCCATATTAAACTAGGAATCATATTCAATAAAACAAAAACAAATACTTTAAATGCTGAACTTAAAAACTTTGTTAATTTGGAATATTTTAATTAATTCATTAAATCATTAAAAATATTCAATTTTTTTTCTAGTGTTATCTTGGAAACTCTTTAATTTACAAATTATGGGCCATTTTTTATATTATGCAGAACTTTTCTTTATGCTAGTATAAACCAAAACAGGAATAGAAAAGTATATTGTGTGTCTATTGCTGTAGCCACAAATAAGTTTCACTTTGTAATAACCTGAAGATATAGAACTAGAAAAGTACTTGTCATTGCTTTAGCTTTGTGAAATGTGTTGTAGTGGTTTATTTATTTATTTATTTATCCCATTTATATCCCGCCCTTCTCTGAAGACTCAGGGCGGCAGTTAAATAGCTGTCTTAAAATTAGGAAGACCCAGATTCAGATTGTACTGCTGAACATGAATTACTAATATTTAATTCTGCACTGCATTAATATTCACTAGACTACTTTGAGCCAGTTGCTATCTCTTAACCCAATGTACAAGACAAAATAATTAGGTTATGCATGCTGCCCTGAACTTCACTTTTCAGTGAAATGCAAATCAAATCAGGCAATCAAACACCTTCTAGTGAAAGAATTAGTTGATTCAATATGCTGGCTTTCACTTTTTAAATCTCTAAAAGTTTGAGCTAACTAACTGGTTTCTCCCATTTTCACTGTATCAATGATAATTGTGTAGAACCTAATTAATTTCAATCAATGATAATAATGATGATAACAACAACTACAATAATAATAATAGAGTTGGAAGGGACCTTGGACCTTCTAGTCCAACCCTCTGCTCAGGCAGGAAACCCTATACCATTTCAGACAAATGCCTGTCCAATCTATTCTTAAAAACTTCCAGTGTTGGAGCATTCACCACTTCTGGAGGCAGGTTGTTTTAACTGTCAGGAAATTTCTACGTAGTTCTAGGTTGCTTCTCTCTTTGGTTAGTTTCCATCTGTTGCTTCTTGTCCTGCCTTCAACTGTTTTGGAGAACAGCTTGACTCCCTCTTCTTTGTGGCAACCCCTGAGATATTGGAACACTGCTATCATGTCACCCCTTGTCCTTCTCTTCATTAAACTAAACATGCCCAATTCCAACAACCGTTCTTTATTTGTTTTAGCCTCCAGTCCCCTAATCATCTTTGTTGCTCCTCTCTGCAAAACTGGGTGCAGTATTCCAAGTGTGGCCTTACCAAGGCATTATAAAGTGGTATTAACATGTCACATGATCTTGATTTTATCCCTCTGTTAATGCAATTTAGCACTCTGTTGGTTTTTTTGGCAGCTGCAGCACACTGCTGGCTCATATTTAAGTGATTGTCCACTAAGACTCACAGATCCCTCTCACATCTTAAATAAAGGGTTTTTGGACTGAAATTCCACTAATCAAGATAATAATCATTGCTTGATTTATAGTTTTTAACAGTTATATTTAGAGGATAGCTGGTAGTGATAATTTTGTTGCAGGGGGAAAGTAGGCATTCTTCTGTCATATTTTACAGCTGCCATGCCTTCGTGGATTAGAATCCTATTTCAGCTTCACAAGGAATTCAGTGATAATTGATTGTTGTGCCTTCCAAAATTAGCGGAATTATCAGAAATGTATGATGGTAATTGATTGTTGTGATAGTCTGAATAGAAAATCTCACTGTGGAGTTTCTAGGCAAGTTAGATCTATTTTTATCTTGTTCTACATCTGGTCTTTGTATTTGGTCCAATGTTTGACATCTTGCAAAATCATGGGAGCTTCCAGAAATCTCAGAAGCATGACTCTACTGCTCTAGACTTATGGTAACATGAAAAAGGATCTGGAAGTAATTCTTCAGAGCCACCACTGTTATCTTACTGTTCTAATATTTTTATGTTTTGTCTTCTTCACAAAACAAAAAATGTACAGCAGAATTGTACAATAATTAAATGAAGAAATAAGTCATACATGCAATTATGCAAGAGAGAATGGCCATTCACGATTATCCTGATTTTTTTTAAAGGCATGTTAAGCACAGCAAAGGTTCACTGCAGTCTCATTTTCAAAACTGCTATTTTTTCCCCTTGTTTCATAATGCTCTTTTTGTCACACTTGAACTATTAGACATGCTTCCCTTAACTTTTGATAGCTTTTTTAAAACAATAGTTTTCATTCATTCTTATAACTGAGTGGAATGTTTTGTTTGGTTTTTAGAAGATGTTTCCTGGGTACCCAGCTTCCTCTTAATAGACTAACACAGTAATTCTGCTGTATCAGCATTAGAAATAATTAAGTCACGCTCTGAGATAGAGTAGAAAATGACTGCCAGTGGTAAGACTAGATCCATAATTAGTGCAGGAATGAACAGGAAGACTTCTATTCATAGCTTCTTCTCAATTTGTGAGATATTTAGGTTTCTTGTCTGCTTATATTTACTGTACCTAGGACATATATCATGTATGGATAGCTTTATTAATTTACTAAATTAAACCTTAATATAGGCTGAGGAGAAAAAATTTTAACTGGGTTTTTAAGAGTACAGGGTGAATTTAATATTTTTAAACTTGGTTTTTAACTTTTGTATGTTTGATTTTTAATTCCCTGTAAACCGCCCTGAGTCCTCAGGGAAAGGGCGGTATATAAATGCAATAAATAAATAAATAAATACAGTAGCAGATCTGTCACAGCAAATTGGAAGAGAAGTCGCCAGGCAAATAAAATAAACAACTACCAGTTCTGTTTGCTTTTAATAGAGAGCTGCCACTTGAACAATCTTTTATAGTAATACTAAGTGCTAGATTATAGATTAACAATGGCTATCAAGATTTCTATATCAAACAAATCCTTGTCTGGATTTCCAATTGTTCTCATCATTGGCATGAGTCCCTGGCTTCTTATTTGGGTCCTCTGACTGTGGCCATTCCTCCCTCTTGACACCGTCTACAAACAGTTTTGACATCTAGACTGTTAAGGAAAGACTTCCAGTATGTGATTTTTTATATGATTGCACACCATCTGTTCATTGCTGCCAGACACAAAGGAAAGTTGTGTTAATAGTCTCCGTGTTCCACTTTCCCCCTCCCTACAGGACATGGCGTATTTGCTACGTTTTTCACTTTCAAGTTGAAATACTGAAGAGTTAAATTTTTAGGTAATTACCATGCCCCCTATATTCTTTTTTATCACAAGGTGTTTTCGTCTTTTGAGAAGGAAGTAATGAAAGAAGAATAAAAGAAGTGGACATTAAATCAGTGTAAAGAAGGTTGCAGAGATTTCTTGTATCTTCTATTTGTCTTTACAATCCAATTACATACAGTACCACATTGCAGTTGGCAAACAGGCATGTGATGGAATTATCTTGCAATCAGTTTGCCTACAAGGACACCAAGAAGATGAGCGGTTTTATTTTATTCCGTCCCCCTTCTTTAAATCTCCTTAGATTTAAAAATGGTTTGGGCCACCAAATTAATTGTTTCAGAGAAAATCCTTCTTTACGGATCACACAGGATAAAGATAGGAAACATGCTTTCTGTAGACGTGAATCAGATGTTCTTTTGGAGTTACATTGATTTTCGCTTTTAATTCCTTGTCTTGCTGACATACACATTAAAAGAATAATGAGGGCTGTATTTGTGCACTTTAATGCTCTCCTTACCGATCCTCATGTACTTTATCTTTGCATTAAGCTAGTGAAGAGGGCTAACTCCTTATCTCAGGTAGAATAAAAATGATTGCAGTACCATGTAAACAAGAAAATAGTGGCTGAGCTGAAATATTGCTTGGATAGCTAAATAAATTTGCTAAAATAAACAACAGTCAAAACAGAAATGAAGACACTATACAGGTACTGCACTGATGATGATGATAATGTTTTAAATAGGATTGTTCAATTGATTAGTTGTTGACTCCAGTGATCCAGGTTCCAGTCAAGGATTTATGAAGGCACTGTCATAAAATACATGCTGTTTCATGTGGGGTAGTCTTGTGATTTATAGTCTCAAGTCTAATAAGTTTAATACATTATCACCACCATCAATATTGCAAGAGAAGAAGTTTCACGTTCTGAAGTGTAAGTAGCACATAGCAAAACGGTAAACTTAGTAAAGCATGAAAAAAAACTTTTTAAAAAAATGAGACAAACTTTTATTGAATAATGTTTTTTTTCAGTTTGCTTTCAGTTTTTATATCCCTACAGCGTGGAAGAACAAGTAAAATAATACAAAAATATCAAATTTAAAATAATTTCAAGCCTAGTTAAAATACACAAGCAGAATAGTATCCTCCAGACATGTTGGTAAAAATATTCCTACTATTCTACTCAGCAACAGAAAAGTTAATCTGGGGGCTGATTGGAGTAGCTGTATACACATTCCCTATTCACGTAAAAAATACATTCCAAAGAATGAAAGCAATGGGGAAGTACATAAAAGATTTGATAATCTGAATTTTTTCACCCTTCCCACCATCCTTAATTGAAACCCAGAATTATTTATCAATTAGTATTGTTTTATTTATGCAGGCAAAGGACAACAAACATGCTATGGTACCTCCTCACAGTCCTTACTTCTGACACTAGTCAAGCTATATGTCTTTATTTATATTGTCTTTGCAGGCTGAGTGAAAATTACATTTATGCTACACTAATACACTCTTTTTTCAGATCTTCTTAAAAGCAGGTCTTCTTCAGTCTTTGCTATAGGCATCAAGGGCCAACTCAGGATTTTGTTGCTTGATGCACAGCAGCTAATGGAGCCCCTCCTCGCAAAGTCATGGTATATAATATCCAAGACCAAGCAAGTTGTTTTGGCAGCTGAGGCAGTAAATGTCACAATTGGCTCTTTCCCCCTACTTGGCAGCAAATGCATATAGTCAAGACAAGAATAAAAACCTGCTAAGACAGCTGACTTCGTTTATCTAATGGTAAGGCTGGCTCTCCATAAACAACAATAAACATGGTTGCCACATCA
The DNA here is from genome assembly GCF_947247035.1 of Vipera ursinii. Lineage (NCBI taxonomy): Eukaryota > Metazoa > Chordata > Lepidosauria > Squamata > Viperidae > Vipera > Vipera ursinii. Next base: position 27,113,639 of record NC_139512.1, on the reverse strand, counting down.
CATCTATGTCGACTTTTAAAAAGCCACGGGACTTGGTTAGTGTTTTTAAAAGTAAATTCCACAGAATGGATGCCTATATCAGGAAGATGTCCCATCAAATATTTTTGATCTTGGTTTTTAGAGGAAGCCCACATCTGTTATCTTTGGTAAATAAAAAGATATCCCCACTTTCACATCTCAAAATTTGCTCCATGAGTGACAGTCTCATTTTACCTAATGGTTGAAACATTCCTACTGCCCCTTTAGTATTTCAGAGCCTTAAGTATTGCTCCCGGTAATAAGACTTGAGTAGTTGCAGAGAAGTTTCATCAACTGAGCACAGGGAGAGATCTGAGCATGTTTCTGTGAAACAGAAGTTCAGGAGACACTCTTCCTGGACCATGTCATTTGCCTTTAGCCTTTTACTGCTTATGTTGTTATCCTTTGGGCAATGCCACCACCCAGCATGCTTATATAGCTAAACAATTTCATTTTTGCAAAAGCAACATTGCCTAATAATTCTGGGAAGCACCGCAGGAGGAAATGGTGGCTATAAAAATAGGGTTATTTATTCCAGAGAAAGGATAAAGCAACCACTTGAAATAGTGCCTTTATCTCTTTTTTAAAAGGAGACAATTTCTTACAAAGTGAATTAAACTACAAAATATGCCAATTTTGATTTCTAGCCCAGTCAACTACCCCCACGTTTATTTAATTCTGCTTTAAGCCCCTCTATTCTATTTTTAAGCCCCCTTTTACAGAACTGCAGCTTCCTTTTCACCTTCCTCCTCACAGTTTAACACAGATGTCTAGGCTCAGCCTATTGTTCCAATTGTCTGTAGTTTAAAAAGGCTCTGCAGTATTTTACGGCTTCTATTGTATGCCTGGTTCCCTGAGTGCTCTGCTCACGGCATATTGCTTATCTTGGCTGTGTTTGCTAAACCCATTTATGGTTCTCCCTCCTCCACATTCTGTAGACACTTGTTCATCAGGGAGCTTAAATTGACTTCTCTTCCATTCTGTTTCCTTAACTAAAAATGCACCATTAAGGTTGATTGAAGTCTTTTGAAAACACTTCATGAAAAATGAAAGGACATAAGAAATGAGGCTACCCGTGTTTGCAAATACTTGTTTTTCAGATAAATTGGTGGGAAGAAATCTGAAAGAACTGGGAACTTAACAACGCAATTGATAGGTGCTGATATCTTCCCCTTGTTTTTGCACAAATTGGCAAAGCGTACATAAAAACATAGTTTGGGAAATATAAAAATTGGGCCACTCAGCAAGTTGTTTTAAATAAAAGATAGATTGGCTAGAGAAACCCAGATCAAATGCTTAGATTGCTTTATGCATTTAGCCTTGAATAAAGATGCCTTTTTATTGTTAGATGCTATCCTCATCTTATTTTCACACTAGACTTCAAAAAAGAAAAATGTTAAAACAACTTTTACAGTTTTAATTAAATATGAATAGAGTGCATGTACCTCTTGCAAAATATTTCTATGTGAGTAAATTAATAGGAAATAATAAAAAACAAGAAAAGAATTTGGATTTAAGGTTCTATTTTGAATGCATTTGTTCTTACTGTGTACTATATGTACTGGTAATTGCATGGTATTAAGATAAATGTCTGAAATTTGAAGCGTGTTTAATCACAAGAAGGACTAGAGAGAAATGCCAAAAATACAGTTTGCACTGAATAGTTGTAAGCATGGAAAAATATTTCTCAGATGGGCTTGCTTTTGCTTTTTTCATTGAATTGTCAAAATGTGCAATTAGTATTATATTCTTTTTCAGAATACTAACCAGTAATTTAATAGGACTTTATAAATTGTATTTTTAAGACAATATTTGATTAGGAATCCGCTTTGGTAAAGAAGTAAATGAGTAAATGCACGGCTTTAGAGAATTGTGCATGGTATCATAGATATGGGAGGAAGCGGGAGCAAATGATGAAATATGTATTGTGCTATTGTGATGCAAACTCAGTCCTGTGTAAATATGTGATAATGTAATGCAAGTTTGAAAGGGCATATTTTGCCTCATAAGGCCAGGTTAATGTTTTGTTTTTCTGGTATCCTATAGTTGTTAGGACAGATGACGGTGGAGGTCTAAGCATCCTGGTAAGTAGGATAATTTTCTACACTACCTTCTAGGTCTTTAAGGATTTAAATTTGTAGTTTATGTTGTTAAATATCAATATGCATATATTTGTGATGTATCTTTAACAAGCAAATACTCTTATAATCTTGATATTTTGATAGAAGTTGCATTTTATTTTATTTTGAGCATAAGAAGCTACTTTTGAACCAAATATTACACATAATAAAACAACAGGGTAGTGATTTATGTTTCTTTTTTCTCTATCAATCAGAACTGAAAGAGCCCTTTTTATAGTTTCAGTATGGGGTAGTCTTACCACCAGAATTGGGACAAGAATTTCTGCCGCTAAGCAGAAAGGTGGGTAAGTGAATTGTGCCCGATTTTATGACCTTTTTTTACACCAAGGTTGTTAAGTGAATCACTGCAGTTAAGCGAATTATGTGGTCGTTAAGCAAATCTGACTTCTCTATTGACTTTGCTTGTTGGAGGCCAACTGAGAAAATTGCATGTGGGGATCACATGGCTTTGGACGCTGTAATGTTGCCAAGTGCCTGAATTTTGATCATGTCACCAGAAGGATGCTGTCATAAGTGCAAGTATCACACCGTAAGTCAGTTTTTTCAGTGCTGTTTTAATTTTGGTCACTAAATGATTGGTTGTTGAGATCTACCTATACTCTTTCTGATTATGGTTAGTTCTCTGTGATATATTAGATAATGCATTTGGAAGTCTCATAATAGCAAGATGTTAAGAGAAACCTAAAGCTTTTTGGCCATGTGATGTAGATGTCTATGACATCTTTTAACAAAATTGGTCATTTGATAACTAATTCCTTTTTATTCTAGAGATTTATAAATCCACTTTGCCTTTTAAAAGGTATAGCTTCTGTTAGAAATGGAGATGGAAATATAAATTGCATATATATATATATATATATATATATATATATATATATATATATATATATATATATATATATATATATATATATATATATATATATGCAATTTACATTTCCATCAATATAGTCTGTATGTTTTATATTTAGACAGACTCAGACCCACAGAAACATCCATGCATTACAAAGAGCAAAAATGTATTTGTAAATCATCCAAAGTAAAAGGAGGCAGCTAATTCTCTTCAATGAAGAGATTTGTAGAGCAGATCTGTTGTAAGATAAGGAAAATGCCTCTTATTGTAAAAGAAAATTATCACAAGGGATTACATAAAGCTTAAAAGCAAGCTAGAGCTTCCAAAGGATAAGTGATTAAAGAGAAAATGGCAGCCTGCAGCCAGCTCACGAAGAAAACTAAGATGGTTATTTCTGAAAGGGGCTGGTCACTCCTGATCTTTTCAAATTGTCTCTGCAGATTCAAGAGACACATTCTCAGCATGTAATTATGACTTTTTCCAGAATTTTAAGATTTGTTGCAGGAAGCCATATGAAATAAGGGCAAGTGGCAGTCAGTGAAGAGACTTTTCGTGATGGTCTCTCACTTGGAAAATGTTTTTGGCAGTGAGGGGAATTTTTGTATCTAGACAATAAGCTTAAGACCTTCTGCTGTTGCCATTGCTCTACTGGTTGTGTATGACTGGTTAATTCCTTGGATTTTAAAAGTTGAATACACATTAAATTGTTTAAAACAGAAAAGGAAAATGTCACCATGTCCAAAATGATACAATATTTGAAACAGCTTTCTGATAGCACGGAATGATTTCTCAGCTAATACATTAATCAGAGTAAATTTATGCTGTGTAGAATATACTAAGTTTGAATAGCCACCTATTTAAATAGTCATTGCCAGTAAATTTTTATTTTTGATCAGGTATACAAGTATTAAGAAGGGACGCGGTGGCTCAGTGGGTTAGGACGCTGAGCTTGTCGATCAGAAGGTCGGCAGTTTGGTGGGTCGAATCCCTAGTGCTGCGTAACAGAGTGAGCGTCTGTTACTCGTCCCAGCTTCTGCCAACCTAGCAATTCGAAAGCACGTAAAAATGCAAGTAGAAAAATAGGGACCACTACGGTGGGAAGGTAACAGTGTTCCGTGCGCCTTTGGCATCTAGTCATGCCGGCCACATGACCACGGAGACGTCCTCGGACAAGCGCTGGCTCTTCGGCTTTGAAACGGAGATGAGCACTGGCCCCTAGAGTTGGAAACGACTAGCATGCATGTGCGGGGGAGCCTTTACCTTTACCTTTACTACAAGTATTAAGACCTTGCACAAGGAAATACAGATACTGGATTATGATATTCTTTGTCAACCATGTCTGAATCGGTCATTGAAAAGTCTGATCTAACATTTTTAATAAAAATTTCCAAAATCATTCAGAATTGGAATATATTCTATAGGCAGGTTAATTCTATTTCAATCACTTAAAAATAATAGAAGATCTACTGGATTTTGCCTTATGAATCTGCTTATCGCATTCATTCATTCATTCATACTAGTTGGTCAGTGGTGTACCTTGCTGTTAGCGAGAGAGAATTTTGTTTGATTCAACTTACAGAGTGACCATCGCTGTCCCAAATATCCTTCTGGGATCTGTTCTCTGCTATAAGGTCTTGAATGTGAAACTATTACATAAAGGTGTACATACTTGCTAAGCTTCCCTAAAAATTTGGTGATATTCCTGGTCAGGGTTAATAAGATACATAACAGTACTGTATGTTCTTGGGTGCTCATCTTCCAGTTTCTGCCTTGAGTTCCCTCTTCCCAGGACTCTCTGTTCCAGCTCCTCAATGCTGTCATGCCATTGCTGCTTAAAAGAGCTTAGATATTTTAGAAGCAGTGTGCTTCTTACGTATCTTCATTTATGATGAAGAAAACAAAGATAAAAATGTTGGCTTTGAATATGGAGTGAACACTTAACAAAGGAGACTCGGGAAGCAACAAACCACCACCCCTGTACAGCCTGGATACACGTTCAGGGAACAATGGGATCTGAAGCCCAATACATGCAGGGCAGCTCATTTGCGTTTAATTCCATCCTAGCAGACATTGTGCCTTCTATCCCATCCATGGAATGTCCTAATGAGAGAATACAGTTGAAATATTGCTGTCCTTTTCTTTTTCTCAGGTAAAATGCATGTTTGCTCGAGGCAAATTATTCATGATTAATATTTTGTATTGTGTCCTGTATACATTTTGCCTTGAGTTTTTTTTAAATGGAAAAGAATAAATAAAATATTATGAGAAACACATTTTCATATACCAAGTGAAATTATTGGTTGGTAGATCTTTTTGAGTAAACTTTTTCATTAAAAGGATCTGCTCGTATTAAAAAATATAGCTTCTCTCTTTCCTTCCAGCTATTGCCACCTTTCCCAGCTCTATGATTTCTGGAATTTGAAATTACATTTTGTCAGTATCTCCCTTTATTTATCAGTAGGTATTACACTGATGTAGCATGTAATACCTACTGACGTGGTGGCTCAGTGGGTTAGGACGCTGAGCTTGTCGATCAGAAGGTCGGCAGTTTGGCGGATCGAATCCCGAGTGCCGCGTAACAGAGTGAGTGCCTGTTACTCGTCCCAGCTTCTGCCAACCTAACAGTTCGAAAGCACGTAAAAATGCAAGTAGAAAAATAGGGACCACTACGGTGGGAAGGTAACAGCGTTCCGTGCGCCTTTGGCGTCTAGTCATGCCGGCCACATGACCACGGAGACGTCCTTGGACAAGCGCTGGCTCTTCGGCTTTGAAACGGAGATGAGCACAAGCCCCCAGAGCTGGAAATGACTAGCACGCATGTATGGGGGAACCTTTACCTTTAATTACACTGATGTAGCATGTAGCTCTAGATAAAAAATTGTTATTGACAGAAAGGTCAGCAGACAGATTTTTAAAATGTTATGTATTAGAGAAAATTATGATTTAGTTCTTTCATTTTCCACCTTTGATTAATACTGAAAATAAAAGTGTAGTGGGATGAGATGCTGGATTTAAAAACAGGTCAGCAATAGTTCAGTTCCTTTTCATTGTTAACAGAGTTATATTTCACTGTAATTATTTTTAATTATTTTAAGAATAATATGGTTGTACATTTGTAATGAAGTAAGTTCATGACTGTTTTATTTAAGTTTAATTTCAAGGCATTAAATAAACTACATTTTAAGAATAAAAATGTGACTACATAAACGATTTTAAATATACTTAGTTCTGAGGGTGCTTTGGATAAAATGAACTTCCTGACTACAGTATCAACCAAACAGGGGTTCCTGAGAGCAATCATTTTAATTTCCCAGAAGATCCCAAGATCTGGCATACAATCCTAGTCATGTGGCATATTAAACTGGAGGCTCATAGGAAGAATCTGCTTGCCCTGGAGGCCTTCAGGCAGATGTCAGCATTGATGAGCTTTACTCACGCCACCCTTGAACACTAGTAAATAAATAACCAACACGATGTGCTTGATTTGAGACTTATGGCCTCGGTGAATTGTGCACAAAAGAAATGATTTTAAATATATATAACCCACAGGAATTGACAGAGCAATAAGCCACGAGAAGAGGGGCAAATTGGTTAGTTCTTTCTCTGCCTGGTTGCCAAATGTTTCCTTATATCGGCATCCCTAATATAAGGATATGTTCCATCAGTTCTTTTGCCTAAGATCAAATATAAAGATGCTCACAACTGTAATCTCTCACTGACCCACCAAATTATTGGAAAGCAGTTTATACTGAAACATTCCTCTACCTCATACGGCACCTTTTCTTCTCACTGAAATGTAACTGGAAATCATCAACTGGAACATGTTAAACCAGGATAAAATGAAACTTGGGCATTTTATAGTTCAGCCTGTTGTGTGAACTCAATGATTTGTGAAAACTCCAAACTTTTTGTCAAAGTTAGGGTTTAATGTGTAACCCACCCACAGAATCATTTCCAGTATGGCAATGTACCCTTTGATGGGTTATTTTGTTCTGCTTTTCTGACAGGCTCCATCCTGCAGCAGATATGTAAGGTCTTTCTTCACATTCTCTAAAACAAATTAACATATTTTTTCTTTTTTGTGAAATGCCAAACATGATTCACTTGAGTCATTATGTCTGGAGTTGTTACTATTTTATAGTAATACAAGTCTTCTGTTTAGAAATCATACTGTTTTGATTTAATCCACAGATGAGATTCCAACATATGGTACATGGACATTTTCCAACTCTTCTCAATTGCACATATTATAGGAATTGATGGGAATATTCTATTTTTTTCTTTACAATTACTATTTCTCAAAAGCCAGAAATAATTTTTAAAAAATCATTCAGTCAGTTCGTTCTATAGCATATAACTTCATAATTTTGGATCTCTTGTTTTCCCGCTCAACTCAAAACAGAATGTGTTTCTACTCAAACGTACATAATACAGGGAATCAGGGCATATGGTGACATGAAAAAGAGCACCCTGCTAATACAATGAAATAGAGAGCATTTCTATTAGCAACAGCATGTTACATCTGGAAAATAATGGTTTGTAGTGGACTTTTTTCTTTCCATTAGCAAATAAAACTGATTTACAGTTTACAGTATAGTTGGACGGAAAGTCAAATGCACACAAGTATTAGGTATTACATTTTTATGTATACCAGCATTCCTCAATCTGGCACTCAAATTGTCTCCAGTAATTTCAAGAAGCACAGCTCTGTAATTTCACTGCAGCAAAATGAAAATATTTTGTGGCACTGTAAAGACAAAATTTGTTGTGAGATAAGCTTTTGTAGAATAGTTTTCATCAGCTGCTCTGAATATTACCCTGAACTATAGATACAGACAGACAGCAAATAGTGAGATAGAGAGAATATAAAAAATACAAACCTGATTGATGGGAATTCTACCCTATAACAGTTTATCTCCTAATAAATGTTTTTAAAATACTTCCAAGACTTTACTGTTATAGTAATAGAATAGTCTTAGCAACTTAACGTTACCGTCCTAGAGTAAGCCTGTTCAAAGCTACTCTTCTAAACTGTTTTTATTTTAAAAAGTAAAATTATGAAGAAATCCACTCTGAGATGTAGGGCACTTAAGTTGACAAACAGCATTGGCTGCTGCTTATGTCCACACAGGCTACAGCAAGCTGTGAATGTAGATGGAATCCCTCACTTCTCAGCAGTTCAACTTGTTGTAAACAACTAAAAGCTTCCATTTTTGCAGTTAACTCTAGGGAAGCAGCTGTTTGGAAGTTGTAAGTTGCTTTGCATTTTAAAAAATGAGGAAATCTACTGCCATGTTTGATTCAAGGTGATGTATTGTATTCTGAATAAAAATATAAAATAATCTTATGTAATCAACTTTAGGAAATAGATAATTCACTCGTTTTGCTCCAAGTCAGAAAAATATGTGGGGAAGTATGAATGCATATGAAATTCTTTTTTTAAGCTGAAAAAAGTAAATTTTTATACTGATGTCAGGACTATGATTCATTTTTTCCTATATTGAAACTTTTTTTTCAGATTTGCTACTGTCCAATATTCTGAAAGAAAGTACAATTAAAAAATGAACAGTTTATATATATATATCAAAAGAATTTCAATGGTGGCATTATTTAATTAAAGAAAGCAGCTTCTTTCTCCAAGAGTGAATCAGCCATTGGCACTGGATGGGAAATTGAGCAGTTGGGTGAGGTCACTGGGCCTAGTCCAGGGATAGGCAACCTCGGCTCTTTTGTGACTCATGGACTTCAACTCCCAGAATTCCTGAGTCGGCATAGCCGAGGTTGCCTACCCCTGGCCTAGCCAAAGCCCCTGATGAGCTACATACCTTTGACACTGTATCTATATGGAAGAAGAATAATTTGGAAGTTAAGGCAACCCCACCAAAAAGGATTTTTAAAAATAAGTATAAAGAAACCAAATTCTGTGCAATGGTCAGTTCCATGTCTATTGAGAGTCTCAGACATCCAGGTCATGGTTGTCCCAAAGGTGCTTTTTTCAAGAGGCAACTGGACTTCCTTTGTTTTTCCTTGAAGACGTTTCACTTCTCATCCAAGAAGCTTCTTGGATGAGAAACGAAACATCCTCAAGGAAAAACTAAGAAACTCGGGTTGCCTCTTGAAAAAAGCACCTTTGGGACAATGGTCAGTTTCCCACCTCCTTAATCAAGGGTTGCCAATTCCATTTGAAATTAGTTTCCTCCCCAATAAATGTTCTATTGACATGTATCTCTGTATTTTTCAAAATCCACTTTTCATAAAAAAGAGGAAAAAATTCACTGAATTACTGATTAGAATTAACTGCTTATAAAAACAAATCAGGTTTGTGCTCCCACTCTATAAATTAACCTTCCTTTCTCTTACACACCAACTACTCCTGCAAAAACATACACACTTTTCTGTTCCTCCTTCTAGCAGCAGCAAGAAAGAAGAAAATTAGGTGGAAATGGGATGAGCAGAAGGGGAAACTGTATTGGAAGGGAAAGAAAACTGGGAGATCAATGCTGACAGGAAATAAGCAGAGAAGAAATTAACTTGACAGGAGAAAAAAGAAAGCATGTTAAGGTATTGCAAAAAGGATTAAATTTGCAAGGCAATTTTGCTCTTCCAAGCAAGAATTAATTACAGGTAATCCTCACTTAACAACCACAATTGGGCCCGGAATTTGGGTCATAAATCATTGTTACATGGGCTACCACATAACCTGAGTCAATTTTACTACTGTTTTACAATGGTTGTAAAGCAAGTCACCACAGTTAAGTGAATCATGTGGTTAAGTGAAGACTACCTGCTGCTCTGAAGATCAAAGCATCTATAATTTCCAGGAAAAAAATAAATCTGCCAATTCCTTTGGTTTTAACAACTATTCCCAACATGAGAATCTCTGAGCGACATTCTTGCTTTCCCCTAACAAGATCTCCTTCCAGAAACAAAATCTTTTTTTTTATTAGAGAGAAAACTGCCAACTAATATACATTCTCAAGAGAAATCAGATGGCTTGCTATATTTGACAGTGTGGTAGAATGTGGTATGCTGTAGCATTATAGTGTTAGACTAGGACAGGGGTAGACAACCTCGGCTCTGTTATGACTCATGGACTTCAACTCCCAGAATTCCTGAGCCAGCATAGCTGGCTCAGGAATTCTGGGAGTTGAAGTCCATGAGTCATAAAAGAGCCGAGGTTGCCTACCCCTGGACTAGGACCATAGAAATCAGGTTCAAGTCCATCCTCATCTGTAGTAGTCGCCATATGATTTTGGGTCATTTATATTCCCTTAAATCTACCTCACAGGTTTATTGTTTGGGAGAAAAAAATAGGAGGAGAAACTCGTCTTAAGTTCATGTACAAAAGATGGGATCAAATCAAGTCAGTACATCAATGTCTCCCTTAACTCTTGAAGAAGAAACTATAAAATAGTGGAACTGCTTAGTTTCTTAGCAAATTAATTGTTTAAGTCATCTTCAAACTTATGCCATGCAATATCAGAATCCATAGAGTGATACATTTGGAAGGGATATTGCATTCACTATTCAATTCAGGTTAATGCAAAACATACATTCAAAATGCAGCTATTCCTAACTGATATTTGTTTATTATTTTATTTATTTATTTTAATCCCATTTATATCCCGCCCTTCTCTGAAGACTCAGGGCGGCTTACAATTTAAGCACAAACCAATGTGCTTAGCAATAGCCTTCATTCTATGTATATGCCTGCTTATTAGGGCTTTCCCCCCCCCAAGCGGCATTATTACAAAGTCAGCTTATTGCCCCCAACAATCTGGGTCCTCATTTTACCTACCTCGGAAGGATGGAAGGCTGAGTCAACCTTGAGCCTGGTGGGATGCGAACCTGCACTAATTGCAGGCAGCTGGTGTTACTTAAGGAGGCATTAGCCCACTGCTCCACCAAGGCTCTGCTCCACCAAGGTTTAACTTCTGCTTAAGTGTATTTAATAGTGGAGATTCTACTATTTCCTAAGAAATATTTCCTAAATTGCTTGCACGGTTGTCAAGCAATTAATATTTTTGGAGGTTTTCCCTTAATCTTCTGTTCTTCAGTCTGAAATTTCTTCTGCATATTCTTGCTGGATGTAATTCGTGTTTTTTTTAATCAAAACCCATGTTTTAATTCTGTATCTGAACAAGAAAATCTATGTAGCTTAGAACATGGAAATAGCAAAGAGAATTTGATTTCATGTCTATTACACTTCAGCTAAAAGCAACTTTTTCATACATCACACACTGAAGTAGTATATAAAGATTTGGGTACAGAAATACATAAGATCCTATATTTTAGACAGATATTTGTTCATCAACTCTTCAAAGTTATAATGGCACTGAAACAATGGACTTACAACCAGTCCTCAGAGTTCTGGCTGATGACCCTCACTGATGACCCTCATAGCACCTCATTGTCACATTCTGCCCTGTACAAACTGCCTCCACTTTTAACTCCACCTACCCACTTCTGCCCCTCACTGCCACCTCCGAGCCTAGTGCCTAGAGTCTCCATGCTGAGGGGCTTGAGGTTAGCCTGAATTGGCAGTCCTAGTGAGGGGAAGCAAGGTGATTCTGAGGAGGAAGAAGAAATCAGTGCTAAGGAAGCCTGGAAAGGTCTACTGGGGATGGTGGAAGCAGATGTAGGTAGTGGTGGCAGAATACAACTGTATCTTTATCTTGGCCAGACTGCATCAGGCAGCCAAAAAGGCAGAGTTGGGAGGGAGATACCGGTAGGTGGGTGGGAGGAATTGAAGTGGAGGCAGTTTGCACACGGCAGCTGTTAGTTGACCTCTTGGCTCAGTGATCCTCTGAAAGCATCCCTTGCCTTGGAAGAACCAAGGCTTACGACTAAGCTGAGAATGGCTTGGATTGGGGTGGGAGTTGCAGAAAATGGGAGAGGCGATTGCCATTTGCAACCTTCCTAACCAGTTTTGACAAACAAGGTCCATGGAGAAGACAGCAGGAGATTATAAATTGCAATCATGCGAGGTCCTTGCCTAACAACTGGAACTGGGATTGTTGGAACTTCCCTCACTAAATGGCGTTGTCACATTTTGTTTAACGACTGCTTAGCAATGGAAATTCCAGTCCAAATATAACCCGAGGACTACCCATAGTAGCTAAAATATTAGACCAAAACAAGAGGTATTGAGTTTCAATATCCTGCTTTCTCAGAAAGCTTCCTAAGTAATGTCAAGTCAATAATGATATTTCAGTGTAATCTTCCCATACGACTGTTATAAGTATAAATGGAAGAATCATGATTGCCATGTTGAATTATTTGGAGGCATAGAGACATAAAGCAGGTAAGATAACTAACAAACTGGCAAACTACAGTGCCACTCTTAGTTGTCAGAAGAGAGCTGCTGAAATCATTAACATGGATGAAATAAACTTACATTATTCAGCAAGGATGATCTATGAGGTCCCATGACTTGGAAAGTTACCCAATGTATTTTTGGCTTGCCTCATGGCTAATTCAGCATGAATGCTCCGAGAACTACACAATCCCAGGGCTGTGTTCTTTGGTTTTCTACCTGAAAATTAAACTGCAAAATTGGTATTCTCCAAATTTTGGTATTTTTTTTATTATTTAAGGTAAACAAGAGAAAAGTGAATTAAAGTGAAAAAACAAAAGTGAAAAAAGTGAAAAAACAAAACTGCTTGCTTCAAGACAGACAGTTGCAGTTTTGCATAATTATTTTCCCACCTCTGTTCTCACTAGAACAGCTTTCTTAGGACTGCTATAATTTGGATGACCACTAGTGGCAGCAAAGAACTTAAGTATCTTTGTTGCCATTTCATAATCATCCGCTTTTGTGCAACCAGATATGACAGTTCCAATTGCCATGCCTAGCCTTTTTTTGGTTCCTGTGAATCAGTGTTGACTCCTAGTGATTGCCTGGACTAGTTCCTGTAGTTTTCTTGGCAAGATTTCAGAAGTGGTTTAGCACTGCCTGCTTCCTAAGGGCTGAGATTAGCCCAAGGTGTCCAGCTGGCTTTGTGTCCAAGCAGGACAAGAACTCAAGTTTTTCTAGTTTTTAGCCTGGTGCCTTAACCACTATACCAAACTGACTCTCTCCATTCCCTTAGTCTTCTTTTTAAGTGTATGCTCAGAAATGGAACTTAATACTTTTAAAGCTGGGTTATCATAAAGTACTTGGTTCTTGATATTAATTCAACATATTTTTTGTTTATCTAATCATTTTATTTAGAGAGCTGCCTGGACTGCAACATGATTCTGGGCAGCTTTCATAATTCAAAGAGGAAAAGCCCCCCAATAAGGAAATTATAATTAAATGAAGGAAATTATTATGTCTAAATGTGCTAAAATGTAACAGTTTGAGGCAGGCAAGCAACTGAATTAAGATCAGGGACGACAGAGGATTGGAGGAATATGTCCTCTTGTCTCACCCATAGAAGATTCATATGCACAAGACTGTAAATGTGCAAAACTGACCTTGCAACTACAGCCCTTGGACCAATGTACTTGCACTTGCTTCACTCTTCTGCCCTGATGATTGAGCTATGAAATTAGGGCAATTAGGTTCCCACTCCAGTCACTATCTTATATTTGCAGGCAGCTTCTACTTCAATCCTCAACCAATCAAACTGACCATCTCATGGTTCCATTGCACAGTCCAAAGCTACACAACATCACCACAGTGGTTTGCCCAAATCCGTGAGAAATCATTGACAGGAGCCAACATTTTTGACAACACAGCAAAAAATTCAGCATAGCAGTCCACTTATACTTACTTTTGTTAGCCTCGCTTCCAATCACTTCATCAATAGTATAGGGAAAACCAAAGTCAGCCACATATGCATGGCTGATTGTTCCTGGAAGACCGATATTGGCAATCTTCAAGGGACATGCTTTGGGGAAAGAAGATAACAGCCCAGGAAATCCACAGTCTATTGGAGAATTGGCTGAAGGAAGAACCTATATGAGGAAATAAGAAGCAATAAAGTACAATCTCCTAGTCTTGAACATGCTATAAAAAAATTAAAATGCTGTAGGCCCATGCTTGAACATTCTGCTTTACAAGAAAGGGACCCTAAACAATTGAAAAAGATTTGAATAGATGTTGAGGAACACGAGGCAGGAAATCATAGGGATCTGATTTGCTGGCCAATTTGCGGGAGCCAGGCAGGTCCTTGTCAGTGTATCTAGGGTTAGTTTAGTTGGATTGTTAGGCAAAGTGGCTCTTTCAAGAGGACAGCAGAGCTGGGGAAGCCCACTGTTAAAGGAGATGGAATGTTGAGATCATCAATTGATGGATGATAAAGTCTTGGAATTTCTCTAGGTTGCAATTTCCTAGTAAGGGTTGCCCTTGAGCTATACTGTAACCTGGTAAGGAAGCTTATATTCTTTGGTTTAGATAGGATTGCAGGGGACTTTGGGAAGAGGGGGAGAACAGGATGTAGTCTCCATTTTGTTTATCAGGCTGATTTTCTTCACCACTCAATTGAGAGTCAGTTTGGTCTAGTCATTAAAGCACCAAGTTAGAAACTGGGAAATTGTGAGTTCTAGTACCACCTTAGGCATGAAACCGGGTAAGTGATCTTGGGCCAGTCATTCTCTCTCTGGAGGCAGCAATGGTAAAGCACTTCTGAATTCTCGCTAAGAAAACTGCAAGGACTTGCCCAGGCAGTCACCAGGAATTAAAAAAAATCCATCTTGTTGAAGTCTAATATATTTAATTCTTATTTTGTCAGCAATTTCTCAAACAATGAAACTTTCCAACTGTGTCTGTCTGCAGTGCAATACAGTGGCAACCGTAACATAATCTCCTGGCTATTCAAGGCTATTCACTTTGTTTTGTGCCAAAATGGTTTGTTATGTCAATTGAGAGTGTGCATGGTTGTGCATTCCAAGAATGAGTAGAGAAAACTGACATTCAGGGAGGGAGATGGGTGGTTGTGTGAAAAATAAAAGAATGAACGGATGAATGAATAAAAATGCAAATATTAATCTTGTCAGGGACGTCTTTCATAGTGAAGTCCAAGAACACAACACGACTAATTGTTACTTCTCAACCAGAGCTATATATTATTTTTAGGACAGATGTAGAGAAGCCTTCTTAGTGATGGTCTCTATTTTATAAAGTTATCAACCCCTATGGATATTCTTTTACAATCTTTTTTTTAAAGTACATTGCATTTGTTCCAATAAGCTTTTAAGTATTAATTAAAATCAGATGTTATTGTTTTGTGTATATTTCTGACTATTTGGGTGTTTTTTTCACACTCTGAAAAAAAATTAAGACAATGATTTCAAATATCTTCAAGCAGCTGATATTCCTCTAAGACTTTTAATGCACAACAGTGAAAATAAAATCTTATTATTTTTAACCAATTTTCAAAAATCTGATCAGGCTTCCAGTTAATCCAATTTTGGGATTAACATTTTCTCTTTCTTACAGGATTTCACTGCAAGATCTGAAGACTGCAAGTTTGTTTCAGTGCTTACTGTAAAAAAAAAATGCAATTCCCATTTTTCTGATATTCTGCCCTAAGTCTCAGTGCAGGTTTGTCCTCCTTCTGACAAATTCCCATACTTTCTTTTATTTCTTTTGAGGTGGAGCCTATGATATTTTATAATTAACTAGATCAGTTTAAAAGCCAACTCCACAATAGGTTATTAGGGCAGAGGTCGGCCTTGAGGCCTCTCGTTTGTGGAGTTCCTCAGGGATCGGTCCTCTCGCCTCTCCTGTTCTATATGAAGCCACTGGGTGAGATCATTCGTGGTTTTGGGGTTGGGTATCATCAGTATGCTGATGATACCCAGCTTTTCATCTCCACCCCAAACCACCCCAGTGATGCCCTCGATGTGATGTCCCGTTGCCTGGAGGCGGTTCGGGTCTGGATGGGGAGGAACAGGCTTCGCCTCAATCCCGACAAGACTGAGTGGTTGTACGTGCCGGCATCTTGGGAAATTCAGATTATTCCACCTCTAACTATGGGGGGTGAGCTACTCCCCCCCCGTAGATAGGGCTCGCAACTTGGGTGTCCTCCTAGATTCACAGCTCTCCTTGGAAGATCATATAGGAGCTGTGACTAGGGGGGCCTTTGCCCAGGTTTGCCTGGTGCACCAACTGCGGCCCTATCTGGACCGGGAGGCCTTGCGTACAGTCACTCATGCGCTCATGACCTCTCGTTTAGACAACTGCAATGCTCTCTACATGGGGCTGCCCTTGAGGACCACTCGGAGGCTTCAGCTGGTGCAGAATGCGGCCGCGCGAGTGGTGTTGGGGGTTTCCCGATACTCCCATGTAACACCTCTACTCCGCGAGCTGCATTGGCTGCCGGTTGCCCTCCGGGTGAGATTCAAGGTGCTGGTGATGACCTATAAAGCCCTAAATGGCATGGGTCCAGATTACCTACGGGAGCACCTGCTGCCGGCATCAACTTCCCTTCGTCCAGTGCGCTCCCACAGAGAGGGCCTCCTCAGGGTGCCGTCGGTCAGAGAGTGTCGACTGGCGACCCCCAGGGGGAGGGCGTTCTCTGTGGGCGTGCCAGACCTCTGGAACCGTTTACCGGTTGAGCTCCGGATGGCTCCTGACCTTCGCTCCTTCCGCCGTGACCTAAAAACTTATTTATTTGAACAAGCCGGCCTCGTCTGAGGGGTTTGGGGTTTTTTAATATTAATTTTAATTAATTTTACTGTAATTGGGCTTTAATATTTAATTCTATCTTAATTTTTGTACACTGTATTTTTATTGTATTTACAGCCCTGTACATGCCCTGAGTCCTTCGGGAGAAGCGCGGTATAGAAATTAATAATAATAATAATAATAATAATAATAATAATAATAATAATAATAATAATTATACAATTTGAAAAAAATATCTATGTAAAACTAGATGAACACTCTCTACTCCCTCAGTTACCTTCCAAACCAGGAACCAATTCCTAATTTATTTAAAATGGTGAATTTGCTGGGGTCTGCCTTTGGCAGTAGTCCCATGCAAGCAGATGGAAGCCCCGATTAGAGCAATAGTATTTCTCCCGTGGGGAGAGACTTATAAAGAAAAACAGAAAATTGGACTTTTAAGCCATCTAATTCAGTCTTGGTTAACCTGACTGGCATTAGCTCTCTTGATATTTCAGGCAAATGATGACTTTTGCAGCCTACCTGGAGATGGTTGGGACAGAACCTGGAATCTTCTGCATTGAAAACATCCAGTTTATAACTGAGTTGTGGCACTTTCCTTATAAACATTAACAAACACCACCAGCTTAATTCTGTGTTCTGACCCCAGTAGGTTTTGACAGTATTTCTTCTTCAGTTGAAAGCAATTTCTCCTCAGTTTCAGCCTACTGCTTCATGCTCTATCTTGAACAACTGAATAAGAGAATTTTCCCCTTCTCTCACTGAAACCCTTTAAAATATTTTTAAAAATCTGAAAATTCTGTTAGCAGTGGGGTATGCCTACATCTCATAAAAACTGGATTAGAAAACTGATAAAATGGATGAAAAAGGAGCATGCAAAGAACAATTTGGTTCAAGATGGGGAACCGAGGAACCTGCTGGGACTCAAATGGAGGATATCCTTGTGACACCAGCCTGTAAGTAGAGCAGTCTGAAAATGGAAAGTGATGCCCTTTAAAATAATGCTCCCCCTCTTGCCACCCCATTCTTATTTCTCTAAGAAGTAGAATTTCCATTTTACAAAAGGAACCCACCACCATAACCTGAATCCATGTATGTTATTTGTCCCTAGCAGAAGAATACACTTGTGATTAGCTAAGTGAAATGGATTGGGGAATTATTAAATAAATGTAATGTTCTTTTATTTCTTCTTCTTCTTTGTATTGGGGTTGATAACTTTATAAATCCCGCAAATGCAGAATTTGCCTGTTTTGGTTGTGATAGGAATTGATTACTACTTTGTTGCCAGAGCCTGATATAATGAGAGAGAGAGAGAGTAACTGGCCCTACGTCACCCAGCTGACATTTATGCCTAAGGCAAGTCTAGAACTTATAGTCTCCTGGTTTCTAGCCTGGTACCTTAACCACTAGACCAGGGGTCGGCAACCTCGGCTCTTTTATGACTCGTGGACTTCAACCCCCAGAATTCCTGAGCCAGCTATGCTGGCTCAGGAATTCTGGGAGTTGAAGTCCACGAGTCATAAAAGAGCCGAGGTTGCCGACCCCTGCACTAGACCAAACTAGTTCTCATTCTTTTAAATTATTTATTAAAATATTTTTGCTCCCATAGGAAAAGTCTAACAGTTAAATAGTCTTTCTTAGGTTTCAAGTACCTGGCCCACAAAATAAAACTGATATTATATAAAGGGGCTAATTTAGTTGCTTTTCTCCATATGAAATTTCATTTGATATTTCATGCCAAAACCAAATTATTTTAAAGGAAAGAATAAGATTTTTCTTCTTAATTGTCTACAGGCTCTTAGGGAAAAGTAACTTGAGTGTCACAAAGAAAACTGAGAAACTGTTGTTCTATTGTGGCAGTCTAAGAAAAAAATGTCTCAGTTCTATTATAGCTAAGTAGATGATTTTCATTCAAACTTTTTGAAAAACAGAATATCTCACTAATAAGTGGAAGCCTTTGCATTCTATTCCTAGCTGACTAATACTGTATTATAATTTATTTTTAAGTGATATCCAGTTTATAAAACACACTTTGGTTTAGAATTAGAGCATTTGCTGCAAGATGCGTGAGAAATAAATTTAATAATAATTTAAAAAAATAATTTATAGGAGGCAATAATTGATTTAACAAGTATTGTTATCTTCAATTGACAAAACCATACTTTTGAGGCATTAACTTAGTGAGTAATTGCAGCATAGAGAAACTTGCCTCACTTCTTAGAAAGATGGCATAAAGTTTCCCTGCTATGACATGTATGTAAGAGTGGAGCTTAAGACATCACAAATCAAGGTTGTCAAGGGCTTTGTTTATAAAAGCTGTATCCTTTTCTCTATAACAATTTGAAATTCCAAATAAATATTAAAACTTAGATGATTCATACTATGTTCCAAGGAGGAAAAAATCTGCAGTTTAAGAGTCAAGATGCAAAAATAAAACATTTTGCCAATTTTCAAATTAATTCTTGTCTTAATAATAGAAACTGTATGGTGCTACTAAGATACTAGATGTTCATTTCCACTGAAAATTTTACTAGTCTTATTCAATTGGGGATTATAAATACACTTTCCCTTGTATTACTGAAAATGTAAAAACTGGCTCATAAAAAAGGAAATGATACTAAAGTCTCCAGGATGCAACCTGCCTCACTTTCCACTCTGCCTCTTGATGAAGGGCGCGATTGTTGGGACCCTGAGAGATGGCTGGGCAGGGACAGGGGCCTCCGGCATAAATTTAATAAGAGGTCCCTGGTTACTTTTTTAGTCAATTTTTTTGTGGGGTTAGGGGGGGAGGGTTGTGGTTGGTTGGAAATGGGGGGTAATCCACCAACTGTTGTTCAGGCCAGGTCCGGGATCGATCGCGGGGGGGAGGAGCCGGGGTTGGCTGTCTCCGGAGCTCTGGAGTGGGTCGTGGGACTACCTATTCCCACGACGTTAGGGAATGGCAGCAGGTGTACGAACAGAGGGCTGTATCAACATCCGGGAGGGCATTTCCGCTATTTACAAGCGGTGAGGCGCTCCGACCCTCTGCTTTCGCCCTGAGGTCCTGGGAGCGAGGATGTGCAGCCACCTGAGCTCCGGCTGGTGTACTTGAATGCCAGGGCCGTTGTCAATAAGGCTCCTCTCATCCAGGATCTGGTTGAGGGTGAGCAGGCGGACCTGGCTTGCATCACGGAGACTTGGTTGGGCCCAGAGGGTAGTATCCCTCTGGTTGATCTTTGCCCACCAGGTTTCCGGGTGCTGCACCGGCCTCGGGCTCAGGGTAGGGGCGGGGGAGTGGCGGTGGTTATGAGGGAGACCCTGTGTCCGCAGGAGGCCACCGTTCTCCAGATAGTCGGGTGTGAGTCTCTCCTCCTGAGATGTGGTCCTAGGGCGCAGGTGGGCCTGCTGCTAGTGTACCTTTCGCCTAGTCGCGCAGCAGCAGCCCTGCCTGAGCTTCTCGATATCCTCTCGGGGCTGGTGATTGAGTTCCCCAAACTTATGGTTTTGGGTGACTTCAATCTACCATCCCTGGGAGGATCATCTGAGTTAGCTCAGGAGTTCATGGCTTCCATGACGGCCATGGACCTGACGCAAGTAATTCATGGACCGACTCATGTGGGAGGCCACACCCTTGATTTGGTTTTTCTATCTGGACGGTGGTTAGATGATCTTGGTGGGGGCTCCCCAATCGTTATGCCCCTGTCATGGACTGATCATCATCTCCTCCGGCTGGTCTTCCGTTTTGCCACTCCCCGCCATGGGTGTGTGGAACCAACTAGATGGTTCCGCCCCAGGCGCTTAATGGACCCTGAGAGGTTCCAGGCAGCGGTGGGGTCCCCACCTGCCTCCTTTGCTCAGCTCGGCGGATGCCTTAGTGGAAGCCTGGGAAAGGGCAGCCACGGAGGCACTTGACCGAGTTGTACCCTTGTGGCCCCTGACCCGGTGCAGATCCCAGCGAGCTCCATGGTTTTCTGCGGAGCTCCGGGAGATGAAGCGTCGGAGACGGGGCCTAGAGAGCTGTTGGAGATCCAGCCGATCTGAATCCGACTGATTGCGACTAAGAACCTGTATTAGGTCTTATCTCGCAGCGATAAGGGTGGTGAGGTCTAATCACTTCGCTACCCTTATCGCGTCTGCAGATAATCGCCCAGCCGCCCTGTTCAGGGTGACCCACTCCCTCCTTAATCAGGAGGTGAGGGAGGAACCCTTGCAGGGTTGTGCCGAGGAGTTTAGTCAACATCTGTCGGACAAAATCGCTCGGATTCGGACCGGTTTGGACTCCGACTGGGCAGAGTCTGACAATCAGGACACGAGCGGTCTTGTCGATGTTATCTGGGAGGAGTTCGATCCTGTGACTCCGGAGGAAGTGGACAGGATTATGGGGAGGCTGAGCTCCACCACATGTTTATTGGACCCGTGCCCTTCCTGGCTGGTTTATGCGGCTCGGGAGGGGACATGAGGCTGGTTCCAGGCGGTTATATCTGCATCTTTGAGTGAGGGTAGTTTCCCCGCCGTCTTGAAGGAGGCGGTGGTGAGACCTCTCCTCAAGAAGCCTGCCTTGGACCCAGCTGTGGTAAATAACTTTCGTCCGGTCTCCAACCTTCGCTTTCTTGCGAAGGTTGTTGAGAGTGTGGTGGCGCATCAGCTCCCTCTGGTTCTGGTTCTCTAGGTCACGGCGGAAGGAGCGAAGGTCAGGACCGGGATGCCCTGCGTACGGTCACTCATGCGCTCGTGACCTCTCGTTTAGACTACTGCAACGCTCTCTACATGGGGCTGCCCTTGAGGACCACTCGGAGGCTCCAACCGGTACAGAATGCGGCCGCGAGAGTGGTGCTGGGAGTCTCCCGATACTCCCATGTTACACCTCTGCTCCGTGAGCTGCATTGGCTCCCGGTTGTCTTCCGGGTGAGATTCAAGGTGCTGGTAATGGTCTTTAAAGCCCTACATGGCATGGGTCCGGAGTACCTTAGGGATCACCTGCTGCTGGCATCAACTTCCCTCCGCCCTGTGCGCTCCCACAGAGAGGGCCTCCTCAGGGTTCCACTGGTCAGAGAATGTCATCTGGTGGCCCCCAGGGGGAGGTCCTTCTCTGTGGGTGCGCCGGATTTGTGGAACTGTTTGCCAGTTGAGCTCTGGATGGCGCCCGACCTTCGCTCCTTCCGACGCGATCTGAAGACCTACTTGTTCGAACAAGCCGGCCTGGCCTGATGGGTGATGGGTTTGGATTTTAATATTGTTTTAATGTATTTTAACTTATTGTTGTTAGTTTCTGGGCACCCTGTTTAATCTCTTTTAATATTTGTATTCTTGTACTTTTATATGTTTGCCCTGTTCACCGCCCTGAGTCCTTCGGGAGAAGGGCGGTATACAAATAAAATTATTATTATTATTATTATTATTATTATTATTATTATTTATTGAAAAGTTTTAACATACAATTTATCTTTAAGAATCCCCCCTCCCCCTCCCTTCTCCCTCCCCCCCTACCTCTCCCCCCTCCCCCCCTCCCCCCCGACTTCCCAGAGCTAAATACAAGGTATATATAAAAAAAACAATCATAAACAACCATATACTAACAACCATAAACTCTAAAATCCATCACTCTCTAGCTTATATAGGATAAGACAAACCTTAGTAATATTAAATATATATAGAGAAACTAAAATAGAAAAAGAAAAAAAGAAAGAAGACTTATTCAAATGCTACATGAAACTTCTTAACCCTATACTTGTTCTGGATAAACTCAACCCATTTTCTCCATTCCATAATATAGCGTTCTTGCGAGTGATCTTTCAAATAGGCCGAAATCTTCGCCATCTCTGCCAGGTCGGAGACCTTTAAAGTCCACTCTTCTATGGTCGGCAGTTCCTCTTTCTTCCAATACTGACCTATCAAAAGTCTTGCTGCCGTAATTAAATTTAACATCAACTTAGTGTCCACAACCGTAGCATCCGTAATTATTCCCAACAAAAAGAGTTGCGGACAAAACTTTATCCTTTGCTTAAAAATCTTCTGCATATTCCACCAAATTTTTATCCAAAAAACCTTGATCTTTTTACAAGTCCACCATACATGAAAATATGTTGCATCTTCATCTCCACATCTCCAGCATTTTGGCTGATAGTTCGGATACATACTTGCTTTTTAGGATCTAAATGCCATCTATAAAACATTTTATAAAAGTTCTCTCTTAAGTTTTGAGCTTGTGTAAATTTTACGTTCCTCACCCAAATCTTTTCCCACGTGTCCATTGTGATAATTTCCTGGATGTTTTGGGCCCATTTTATCATACAATCCTTAACGAGTTCTGTTTCTGAATCAATCTCTATCAACGCAAGATATATCCGTTTAATATGTGCTGGTCCCTGATTTCTAATTTGCTTTATCAGATTTTCATCAGTCATTGTAAAACCATTTTTCTGGTCTTCTTTCCACCTGGCCCGTAGCTGAGTATATTGAAACCAATTTTGAACAATCTTCTCGTCTCGCAAGAGACTATATGGCTTCAAACACCAATCATTTCTTTCCAAGCTTAGGATCTCCTTGTACGTAGTCACATCATGTTTGAAACCAGCATGTATATTTTCTATTGCATGTTTTGGAATTGCCCACAATGGTATCTTACAATCTAACTTATGTCTGTACTTCTTCCAAACTCTCAGCAATGCCTGTCTTAAAATATGCACTCTAAACACATTATCTACCTTCTTATCATACAACAAATATGCATGCCAGCCAAACAGCAAGTCGTGGCCCTCAAGATTTAATAATCTCTCTTGTGTCAAATTAATCCAATCACTTATACCTGCTAACGCAGCAGCTTCATAATATAATTTAAAATTAGGCATTTTAAGACCACCTCTTTCACGAGTATCCTGCATAATCTTAAGTTTAACTCGTGGCCTTTTCCCTGCCCAAACAAATTTATTGATACCTCTCTGCCATTCCTCCAAATTAGAATCTTTCTTAAGAACCGGTATCATTTGAAATAAAAATAAAAATTTAGGCAGGACATTCATTTTTACTGCTGCTATTCGCCCCAACAAAGACAATTGCAGTTTTTCCCAACTCTCCATTTCTTTTTGGATTTTTCCCCATAATTTTTCATAGTTATTTTTATATAATTTTGTATTAGAGGGCGACAAAAACACCCCCAAATATTTAACCCTTTTGACAATCTCAAATCCAGTTAACCCTTCTAAAAGGGCCTTTTGCGATGCTGTCATGTTTTTAGCCAAAATTTTAGTTTTCTGTACATTAACTTTAAATCCAGAAACCTTCCCATATTGCATTATTATCTCCATCAGGTCCACAACAGAGTTCTCCGGCTGGGTCACTGTAACAACCAGATCGTCTGCGAACGCTCTCAATCTATAATCCTGATCTCTAATCTGTATACCCTTAATTCTTTCCGAATTTCGTATTTTTACCAATAATATCTCCAATGTTAACACAAATAACAAGGGCGATAACGGACACCCTTGCCTTGTGCCCTTCTCAATATTACATACTTCTGTCAGACTATTGTTAACTATTATTCGGGCTGTTTGTTTTTGATATAATGCCCTGATTGGTTGCAAAAATTTATCCCCAAAATTCATTTTGTCTAAAACTTTCATCAAAAATTGCCAATTCAATTGATCAAAAGCTTTTTCAGCGTCTAAAAAAATTAGCGCCGCAGGGATCTGGTTGTTCCTTTCCAAAAATTCCAACACATCTACTATATGCCTCACGTTATTTTTCATTTGCCTACCACTAATAAACCCAGTTTGATCCCCATGAATCACCCGTTGCAGAACCCTCATCAATCTATTAGCCAACACCTTAGCAAATATCTTATAGTCTGTATTTAATAGTGATATCGGTCTATAGTTTTTTACTTGAGTAGCATCTTGGTCTTTCTTCGGAATCAAAGAGATAAAGGCAGTTCTCCAAGATGGAGGCACCTTTCCCCCTCGCTGGATTGTCTGGAACAGTTCCTTTAACGGTTTAACCATCTCTAATTGTAAATTTTTGTAGTAGGCCGCCGTCAAACCATCTGTACCTGGCGCTTTATCTACCTTCAGTTCCTTAATTACTGTAAGTATTTCTTCTTCTGTAATCAGTTGATTAATCTCCTCTTTTTGTACTTGTGTAAGCACCGGGATGCTAGCATTCTCCAAATATTCATCAATGTCTTTTTCATTAATCTTCTCCTTAGCATATAATTTAGAATAAAAATCCACAAAGGCTTTTTTAATAAAATCCTGTTGAAACACCATTTTTCCCTTGTGTTCAATTTTGTCTATGTTAGAAGCCCTCTGCTTTTTCCTTAGTCTATAAGCTAGCCATCTACCTGGCTTATTAGCATTGCAAAAAGTATTATGCCTGGCAAACCTCAAATTGGTTGCCACTTGATCAGCCATTAATTTATCAAATTGTCCTCTTAATAGCTTAATAGCCTCCTTAGTCTTCACATCCAATGGATTCAGAATCAAAGCATTCTCTTTTTCCTTAATTTCATTCTCCAATTCTTTCCTTCTAGCTTCCAAAATACGTCTATGTTTATTGTTCATATATATCAACACTCCTCTCATATAGGCCTTGCTAGCATCCCAGACCATATCCATAGAGGTATCCTTATTCATATTAAGTTCAAAAAAATCCTTCATTCGCTGTTTACACTCTTCAACATTTTTCTGGTTTCTAAACAAATTCTCATTTGCGCGCCACGAGCGCCTATCTCTGTTATCCTTATTAATCTCTAACCATACTGGGCTATGGTCAGAAATAGCTCTTGCACAAATCTTCACCTTTTTAATCCTAGAAAAAAAATCATTAGTCAGCAAAATAAAATCAATCCTAGAAAAAGATTGATGTCTATCAGAAAAAAAAGTATAA
Source organism: Vipera ursinii (assembly GCF_947247035.1). Lineage (NCBI taxonomy): Eukaryota > Metazoa > Chordata > Lepidosauria > Squamata > Viperidae > Vipera > Vipera ursinii. The sequence goes on along the minus strand of NC_139512.1, from coordinate 27,088,153 downwards.
TCCTTTTCATGCGTGTGTATGTCACGCCAAATATCTCGCAATTCCAAATCATCCTTCATTTCAAAAAAAGACTTTGGCAATCTGGCATGACACGGAATACGCTTAAAAAAGCCAGCCTTGTCCATCTGTACGTCCACTACACCATTCCAATCCCCCATAAAAATAAACGATTTGTAATCCAACTGGGTAAGCTTTGTATGAAGTAAACTAAAAAAGTCAGCCTGTTGTTGTTGTTGATTAGGGGCATACAGTCCAACTAAAAGCGTTTTTTTGCCTTCTATAGACACTCTCATTTCAGACAATACCCAAACCTTCAAAGCTAGTTTTATAATGGGCTGGGACGGTCCTCACAAAGCCAACACGAGAATTTAGTATGAGCTCCCTAGAACAAATCAATATTCCTTTCCCTGTGCAATATATGTTTCTATAGCAGAAAAGTGGAAAAAATGCAGCTCACTATCTGCAAAGCTGCCCTGAAATCCATTGTGCACTGGTTACTATGTCAGCAGCTGTGGGAAAAACAGAGCAAGAAACCAGGGATGGAGACTTGTGGAAATTCCTACAAGTAAGGAAGTGGCCCAACCACAAGCCCAGTGCAACTCCATCATAAGTTGCAGCACAAAAAGCTTGCAATTTGAACAGTGCCGAAGATACAGCATAAGTTAATCATGGCATGGCTCTGATCAGGAAGTAGTATTAAAGTCCCTATAGAAGTTCCATAATTATAGATATCATCAAGGTCTATAATTAAGCAGAGTCATGACATGTATAATTCATAAGTGCTTTAATAAATTTACATTCTATCTTTTTCCCATGATGCCACTCAAGATGGCATCCATCCACAGAATTCCCAGATAGTCTCTAATCCAGATAATGATGAGGTCAAGGACAACTGACTTTCAATGGGCCAAGAACTCTTATAAATTGTAATTCACCAAACTTTTGCTGGTGTTAGGCTACCTGTTCCTATAGACGGTGCACATAATTATGGACTAAAAATGTAATTGGAACACAAACAATTCTTGATTTATTTATTGGAAAAAATAAGGTGTGGTTAAATCCAGGCTATGATATATACACATTTTTATAAACAACTGTGAGATTTCAGATCCTAGGTAAAATTTGGACATAAAAAGTGGTAAGCTTATCCCAAGATAAAGCACAGGCTATTAGATGGTTGTATGATGGTTTACTCATGCACTCTCTGCACGCTTTTCTGTCATTTTGTGAATTTTATTTTAAACTGGTTTTAACATTTTTATGCATTCTCTTTTATTATGTATGCTGCACAGAGTCAATATGTGAGATGGGTAGCTATAAAAATGTGATATGATAGGTAGATAAATAGATAAATAAACAAGTTACATCTTTGCTTCCCAAATCCTCACCCATTCAATCTCTTAATTTATATCCCATTCCCTTGCTTTTTTAATTCTGTCCACCAAATATGTCTGTTGGAAATCATTCCCTGTTTTTATTTGCTATCTGTGAATTAAGCACAGCAGGACTCACTTGGTTGCCTCTAGGTGACAAGGTACCATCAAGTATGGATTCCTTCAAAATAAAAGTGAGTCACAAGTGATACATTCAAAGTCATTTAGTGCTTCAGGAAAATAAAATGGAATAAGCTGACCTTGCCAGCCTCATCAGAAAATCTTATTTCAGGTCAATGAACACATAATGATGATCATTTCTGAGCAAGTAACAGGTACCCAGGGGGTAACAATAATCTTTGGAGTAAGATAGCTTAAGATAGCAGTATTGTTAAATAGACAATTGCAACTCTTATTTCCAAACTGTCATGATGCCCGTTTTAAACTCTTGATGAAACATGGCAACCCACATGGTGTGTGTCAAAAGTATGCTGAATTATGAAGAAGGATGGAAGGAAGGAAAGAAGGAAGGGGAATAGAACAGGCAGAATCAAATCTGGTTCATCCTTCCCAAAATAGTAACAGCCCAAACCAAACTTAATTATAATAACCATGCTTTACTTGCTGTTCTAGTAAATGGAATTCAGCTCTTGCCCTCTCTTCTGGGCTAACTGTTATGCCATCCAAAACCTGAAGGTTAGGTAAGCGTAATATAAGGAGGGGGCGATGAGAAATTTTACGTGATACCTAAGAAAGGAAGAGAGATGCAAAAGGTTAATCCAGCACTAAAGCATTAGGTTCTCCACAGCCACATCCTTTCCAAAGGTTTAAGTCCATTCCTTGACCTAATTGAAAGTGAAGATAGATATAACAAAATTAACACATCTAACATTAGCACAGGGTAGTCAGATGTAACATACTTGAAAAGGGAATCTATTTTTAGAACTTTAAAAGATAAGCATGCAGTCCTTATAAGAACAACAACAGCAACAAAACCACATTTTAAATGTGTTATACAGTTCTTATTTTGAATGAGAAGCTATATTGGTAAAGAGAGTAATGACGAGCACTAAATTCCCTTAGTACTAGGGAAGCGTATACAATTTAATGTTATGTTCAGCAGGAAGGCAATTAGAAGAGAGAGAGAGAACATGACAAGACTTAAAAATGGCCACTTTTATTTTGCACCAAATATATTCCTCAAAAATTTAAAAATAAAATTGGACAACTTTCAGACCTTATTTTTGCCTCAGCCTCAACCTACTGAAATCAGTGTAAATGTACAGCTGAATACAGCAATCAAGCAGTAATAGGAATTATTGGGGCTTAGAATGCTTCAGATTCAATTCTACAAACATGCTTTGAAGCATGGATTTCTTTGCAATTTCTTAAAGTAACAGCTTCTCCTGGGGTCAAACAAAGAATAAATAAATTGTAGCCCTCATTCTCTCTGAAATCCGACGTCAAGTTCTGCGATTTCTCATTTGACATATACTGTATACTCTTTGAGAGTAATTCAACTTTGAGAGTAACTCAATCTGAATGAAATCTATAAAGTGGCTAACCTAAAACCTATACAAAAAGTTTAACAATAAAAAGTTTAAAACAATTTTAGTAGATACTGAAATAATCACATTTCAAAGTAGAACATTAAATCAGAGAAAATAGTGAAAAAGAATTTCAGAATCACAGAATATAAAACAACATTAAGTAAAAAAATAAAGCAATAGCCAGAAATCTGCTGGACATAAACATATCAATGTTCCTGGGCAGTGAAGCATCTTTCTCTTCAGTTCTGACATTTGGAGATTAATATTGATAGTCCTCGACTTACAACCACAATTGGTCCCAAAATTTCTGTTGGTAAGTAAGACAAATGTTAAAAGGGAGTTTTGTCCCATTTTACGACTTTTCTTGCCACGATTGTTAAGTGAATTGCTGCACGTGTTAGTAACAAGGTTGTTAAGTGAATCTGGCTTCCCCATTGACTTGGCATGTCAGAAGGTCGCAAAAGGAGGTCACATGATCTGGGACACTGCAAATATCAGTCAGCTGCCAAGTGTCTGAATTTTGATCCTGAGGATGCTGCAACGATTGTATGAAAAATGGTCATAAGTGACTTTTTCAGTACTGTTGTAACTTTGAACAGTTGCTAAATGAACTGTTGTAAGTCGAGGACTCCCTGTACAGTTTTGCCTTCTTGCATTCAACTCATTTACATGGTTTCCCAAGAACGTCTTGACTATTTATGAAACCTATAAACATATTCAGATATTGCATTTAATACCTTGAGTAAATTTGTAACAGTTTATGGCAAGTGAGTAGACACTGAAAGCTGCTTTATTCTTAATGCAGCAGGCAATACAGCATTTTCTAAATAGATTAGGAATACTTAGGGAACTATAAACTTAAGTGATATAACTGTGCAAAATAGTATACTCACTGGATTTCCGTATATTGAAAGTTCTTTAATACAAGGAAGATATTCAAGTTTTTCAAGTTCGACCAAATCCTGCCCCCAAAATAAAAAATAATAATTTTGTTCAAGCAGTTTTTACAGGTAACCCTGATTTAATGACCATTCATTTAGTGGTCTTTGTGGACCACCTGTGTAGCCTCCCCTAGCAGAGCCACGTTTATACCACACCTTGTGTGCCACTTGCACATTCTTCTCTGCCTGCTAGCAACTATCACCAGCCGTATCTTACCTGCCTGATGGCCTGCTTGCAAGCTATCTGAGACCCGGTTAACAACCTGCATTCCTCACTTAATGACAACAATGGGGATTGCCAGAATTGCCATCACTAACTGATGGTTACATGATATGGTGTTTTAATAATGCATCACTTAGCAATGGAATTTCTGGTTCTAATTACCCTTGTTAACCAAGTACATTATATATTTTTTCTGTAAAAATATATCTACAAAGTCACACAACATAGCATATGGGTATATGCATACTAGAGAAGCAATGTATTGATAAAGATGCTTTAAGATACAACTCCTCAACCAAAATAACAAAGAAACTCCAGAAGTGCCAAAGATTTGTGTGCTATTTCCAAACAGTATTAAGATCAGAAGAGGATATAGACGGGGGGGGCCAGATGCAATTTGTGGGGTATCCACATATCATCTTTTATCCAGAGTACACTGCTTTTTTCTTTTTAGTCCTCAAATTCAAATTTCTGCTATAGTCCTTTCTGTCTTATGTTTTCCAGCTGACTCACTCTCCTTTGCAATAAAGGAATGAAGGAAACATCACTTTCTATATCAACTTTCTCCACCCTAATGCCTCCAGATGTGTTGGGAGTATAGCTTCTGAAATTTCCACTCAGCTGATATGCTGGCCAAAAATTCAAGAACTACAGATTAAGCCTATTTGGAAGACTTTGAGTTGGAAAGGCTGAGGTATGAGGCCTCCTGTACCTGAATTCTGTTGAGACCGAGGAAAAGCTTCTGTAGTTTTCCCAAGGGAAGCAAATTGTTGAGTTCACGCAGACGATTTTCCTCCAAGTGGAGAGCCAGCAAGGAGGTCTGTTTGGCAAAACAATTCTCACCGATAATTTTAATTTTGTTATGATCCAGCACCAATTCCTGCAAAATCTGCAGGCCTTCGAGCCCTTCAATGTGGCTGATTTCATTTCCTGTTATACCAAAATCAAAAGTGGATAGGAAAAAGATGCAATGGACAAGTGGAAATAATGAAAAGGACAAATATTTCAGAATAGTTATATCCTCTTCACCCAGCCAAAAACATACCACTGAATATCAGATCTTGATAATGGATTCTTGCAACCTCCATTGATCATGGTACTTAATGTTCCTATTTATGAAGTATCTCTGGTTAAATGCAGGATTTATTTGATCTGCAATTGAGTCATGTTTATATTTTTGTGAAATGTATTAGGCTACATTATTTGCTTATGTCATATGAACTCAGCAGCTGATGGTTTATTATTATGCTAAATCCAGGTTATTGTAACAACTACGATTTAATCAATAAACTATAGTTACAATATTTAGTTAAATGTGTGAACAATTAATACCCCAAGCTAATCAAGTTGCCTTTCCATGATGGAAAGTCCATGATGTCATGAGAACAGACAACATAGGGTATGATTTTAAACCCATGTATACAATATCTTTCCCTTTCCTTCCCTTTTTTTTTCAAGTCAGCAACTGCCTGGACAAGTCCCTGCAGTTTTTGGTAAGACTTTCTAAGTGGTTACCATTGCCTGCTTCCTAGGCCCAAGGACATCCATCTTACTTTGTGCCTAGGCTGCACTAGAATTCATGGTTTCCAAGTTTCTAGCTGGTGCCTTAACTCTACACCAAATTTGCTTTCTCTTTAATACTTAATACTAATTACTAAATTTAATATATTTTTTATTTTGTAGTTTGAGTTTTTCCCGTGTCATGTTAACTGCCCAGACTCTATATTACAAAGTGGGATGCCACACAAATTTCATAAATGATTAACCAACAAAGAAAGTGGTATCTCCTTTGCATGTGGAAGCATACCAAATGTATATTTGCAGGAAGAACTGAAAAGTTTTCCTAAGGCAAAGGCTACCAGACAGATAATATATTTTTTCACACTACTGAATAGAACCAGTTACATGTGAAGTAGGAATTTCAAGACTGCAACATCCTTTTTAAGGGCACAGGAGGATCAAGGCAGTAATGCACATTTCGCATCCATGTCTCTGCTTAAACTTTTTCCAATCAGCTATTAGCTCTGAGGGGAAGAAAATATGCTTTACCTCACAGAATAGCTTTTAAGAGATTCATACTGTGGAATCAGCACAAAGTATAAGCACTAACGCTCTTCAGAACCTCTGCTGACAAAGGAAAGAATGCAGGAGATCCGATCATAAAAACTCTGTATTACATTCAGTTGGATGAGAAGAGGTAGAACTTTTTCCAATCTTCCCTCCATTCACAGGTTTTACTTACGCTAATAAGTCTGCAAACTTATTTTTTTTAATCAGAGATAGTGTGGCATAAAATAAAATTAAGGCATTAGGGGAGAAGTATTTTCTGAATTTAGTATTAAAACCACCCATTTTCAATACTGTTTCTCTCGAGGATATTTCTAATTTCTCAAAAGGAGAAAGTGGGGTGATAGAGACTTTTTTCCTATCCAACCTGTTTATGATATTATGCATAATAGCATCATAAAGGAACTTACCTGATGAAACACATTATCTGGATTAGTAATGCAGGCTTTATGATATGGTGCCTATAAATCATGTAATTAATTATTTGATCTAATGGTGATCCTCTTTAGGGATTACTATTGGGGATCACATTTTCTTTTGGTATTTGAAATATACTGTTGCAGTGCATAATGTTCTTCTTTAAAGTACCAGGCAGCCACGGTCTTTTTCAGGATATCCTACTCAATGCACCGCCCTATCATTATTTAACTTTGCTGCAAAAGGAAACTACAGATACATGATAATGATATTGAACTAACTGCTATTGTTACTTACCCTGTAAAAACAAAAACTTCAGATTCTTTAGCCTACTAATCTGTAACAAGACCAAATTCGTAATTCCATTATAGCCCAAATGGAGAACTTCTAAACTCTCCATTATTGGAGGCAAGCTTTCAGTGACTCCTGCATCCCTAAAATAAAAACAGGGTTTGAGTCAGAAAGAATAGCTTAGTAAAAACTGAATGTGGAAATACAATTTGGTAAACATTTTCAGGACCTATGCTAGGCTTTTCAAAATGTTATATGGGAAAGTACATCCAGTTATATAGTTGGAAACCAGGCAGCAATCTAAACATGAACATTTTAAGTCAATTAGCCATTTTCAAATTTTACTTAGGTGGCTTGAATTTGAAACCCTGAATAAATTGTTTCTTCTTAAAAAAATAATTGAATGTGCAGATGCTGAAGTTATATGTGATGGGTATTTTAGTTTCATTTTTTATTGTGATAGTGTAATGTCCTGCAACAGGTTATATAATATTGTATGATCTTATATTTGTATTGCACCCACTGTAATTATAATCATATGCTAAATAACAAATAAAATCACTACTACTACTACTACAACTTCTTCCCATTTCATCAACAGATCATTGACCAAAAAACATATTCAAATATCTACAGATAGCAACAATTTTCCAGGCTTATTTGTTTTCAGGCAAATGAATTGCAGATAAATATAAATAAATCAGAAATCACAGCAAATGCTTCTTTGTTGTAGATGAGATCCACATAGCAATGAACTAAATACTGGCTTGGAATATTACATTTATTCCTCTCAAGTAAGAATCTACTTAATGCTTTGTTTAAACATTAAGGAATACATTAAACATTGTTCAGTATGATTTATCAATTAATTCAAAAAGAAATCAGAGACATAGTACTGGACTGTCAAGCCAACAATTGTGGCATCCTGCCAACCATGAACATTTTAAGTCAATTAGCCATTTTCAAATTTTACTTAGGTGGCTTGAATTTGAAACACCCCATTCTGAGTTTGAAAAGCCATTTCTTATTCAAAACAGACTGCTTCAATTAATGGCAAGTTTTTTGAGCTCAAAACTATTTGGCCTGTGCATTACCTAGAGTAGACCTCATTTGAGGAAATATATAAGGTAAACTGCAAGATATTACTCAAGATGTATATGAGATTGAAGAAGTGTTCATGGGCGACCACAACCAATTCTATGCTCAGCAATTTCCTGTTACAAATGCACAACATGGTTTTTCTCCCAGACTTGACCCTAGAGGGAAAATCTTGGAGACTAGTTCCACTTAGAGTTCACTTCTCTCCAAGTAACTGCCTCTTCTTTTTATTACTGATATTAAGACTGGGTACCTGCTGCTTTTTGAAGCCCCTTGCTGTCCATATCCACTGGACATCACTTTCTGATGTAGCAACTGTCTGTTTGTTAAGTGATTGGAAGGCTTTTGTCTTGGGAGAATGGACTCAATGTGATTGTAATTGAGGCAGAGAACCTGCATGAAAAATGGAATTACCGGTAATTCTACTCAGTTTAGATAATAAGCAGTAGGGCTAACAATTAACTACTGTATGTGGAGAGTACAAAAGATAATAATGATGACTTATATTTCTGCCCTGATTAAACACGCAGTGGTTGCTTTAAAAACACCCTTCCCCAATTACCGGTAACATGCTAGCTGGAAAGAGCAGTTGATTCTACATCATCTAAAGAATGCCAGGGAGAGAAGACAAAGGATCCTCCTAGCACAAATATAAACATGCAAAAGTAACTAACTAGCATGTGTGAGAAAATGCAACAATTTCATTACACAAGGGAAGATATGGGAAAAGAGAACACTCAGTTGATATAGGTGGGTATATGAATTCTCTAGTAGCCTTGAGCTCATTTAGTGACTACTAATTATTTATAATGTCTATTGTTCTAAAATTAGAATAAAGTTGTAGTTCTTAGCCATTGTGCCTTAAATTTCTTTGGGGAATTTTAGCCTAGTTTATTACTGCCTTGGGAAACCTGATAAGTTTTAATGTTCAGATAACAAAACCCTTTACAATCTTTGTAGAATTTAGTTTTAGAATCCATCTCAGGATGATCAGTGTTATGTTTTATAATGACAGAAATGACACAAACACACCCCTGCCAGAGTATCTGTGTAACAGATAAAAATCAGCTTGTAGTAATGTATCTCCATCATACAGAGTTTGGACTATCACATCTCCTTTTCTACAAAGCCTGAAGGACTAGTTAAGTGATTGGAGAGTTTTATTGCTGAAGAGAATAAGGGATGGTCCTGTGAATGCTGCTGGCAAGGGAGCTCCTTGGAGAACTCAAAAGTTAAAGCATTCTATTTTCACTATAGAAGGACAGAAAATCAATAAAATTAATTGTGCACATCTATGGCCTATTTGTAGTTCAGAGAAACAATAATAAGACTATATTGTATTTTATTTTTCAAGTTCTTTTTCCAATATATATATATATATTTATTATTTATTTATTATTTTGACTTCTATACCGCCCTATTCCCGTAGGACTCAGGGCGGTTTACAGGGCAATTAAAACCATACAATACAATACAATACAAGTCAGCTGTGCTGACTCAGGAATTCTGAGAGTTGAAGTCCATGAGTCATAAAAGAGCCGAGGTTGCCTACCCCTGCCCTAGACCATTCCAGACTGGCTGTTCAGTCTTTTCTTAAAAGCCTCCAGTGATGGAGCACCCATAACTTCTGAAGGTAATTACTGTGATGTTTAGAGTTCAGTTTGAAATTTCTCAGTCTGGTTTAGATGTTAGAGAGAAAAAAGCATTTATGACTTAATATAAAATGTCACAAAACATTTCCTGTGCTCAGTTTCTGAAGTTTGACTGTGCTATACAGTTCAACCAGGGTTAGTTTCAAGACAGAAACATTTCTGAATATCTCTCTGAATTTTAAAGTACATTAGAAACTCTGCCATTGTTGAAGGCATTAAGAAATCTGGTAAGGAAATATCCCGAAATAATGACCCTTTGGGTCATTATTTGTCTAGACCCTTTGGGTCATTATTTGTCTAGAAATGTTATCTGTCTGTTTGTCTGTCTGTCTAGAGTTGCAGAGAAAGAAACTCATGACAATTCACAATTCTATGATTATAAACAATCTGCTCAAGTAAAAGCCTTCCAAAGATGTAGAGAGACTCTCAGGAAGGCATATTTGGATTAAAAATGGCCTGCCGTTCATCATTGCCAGTAGTGAAAGAACCACCCAAGCATTTGAGTTAACAGCTGTTTAGCTTTAAATGGGAAGTGTGTCAAGGTAATGATTTAGAAGCTAACCAGCTGATGTAATGTAGGATGTATGATGTAATGATGGGAATGACTCAGCAGGGTCTATGTGCCTTTAAGAGCCAGCTGGGTCTGTATCTCTTTAAGAGCTTTGTATAAAAGGGAAGGCTCCACAGATATGTGCTCTATCTTCTGTTTCCTGCTGTAACTGCTGTGTTTTGGAGACTGCTGTATTAACACGTATATGTATATTGTTCCTGGTATTGTAGACAGTGTAAGATAAACCATCATGTAATATAGACCACTGTTTATTGTGTTTACTCCTGGGTTATCTAGTGCAATAAGACTGTGCATGCTCTGACACAGTTTAGTGATATTAAGTTCATGCACATCTAAAGGATGTCTCTCATAAGGTAAAGGTAAAGGTTCCCCCGCACATGCATGCTAGTCGTTTCCAACTCTAGGGGCCGGTGCTCATCTCCATTTCAAAGCTGAAGAGCCAGCGCTTGTCCGAGGACGTCTCCGTGGTCATGTGGCCGGCATGACTAGATGCCAAAGGCGCACGGAACGTTGTTACCTTCCCACCATAGTGGTCCTTATTTTTCTACTTGCATTTTTACGTGCTTTTGAACTGCTAGGTTGGCAGAAGCTGGGATGAGTAACAGGCGCTCACTCTGTTATGCGGCACTCGGGATTCGACCTGCCAAACTGCCGACCTTCTGATCGACAAGCTCAGCGTCCTAACATAGCTAGGATCAAGAAACTGTACAAAGAATTGAATGGATGGTGCATGCATACTGACAATTCAGACAAGGGCTTGTTCCTGAGTCTATCTGCAGTGTCCTCTCCCTTCTCTCTAGAGGAAACCTGAAACAAATACTATGAATATTTCCATGTATTCCCAGTACTTTTGTATCATTTAATTGTAAATATTTTTGATAGGCAATATTGCTGAAAATCAATAAATGAGGTAATAAATAAGCTATATGAAGAAATAATCATTGTGACATTGGTATGAAGTAGCCCTAACATATCTCAGGATCAGTACTGTAAGAATTTCTATTACACATGATAGGAAACTCACCTTAACGTTGGGTAGGAAGATCAAACCACTGAAAGAGGTAAGATTATTGTTCTGTAAATTCACACTAGTGATATTTTTAAACTGGTCTGCTGGCACAAGATCCACCATTCTGAGTCAGACAAAAAGGGCATTTAGGGGAAAGAGGTGGTAAATTAAACATGATGCTTTTTCTGATGCAGACTTTAGAGGAACACATGTATAAACTTTTTATTTTCTTCTTTGTAGATCTAATGCACTAGGATTATAGGAAACACCTTCTGCCATTGCAGTTATTTGCTTATCCAATCTAGAATTGTCTAACTTGATCACATTAGTACTGTTGCACATCTGGAGATTTTAGAATCTCCTTCATGCAAAGTCTATATTCTGAGCATCTATGATAATTTCTTCTGAAGTAGGATGTGGGTGGCAATTTTTAAATAGGAAACAGAATAACAGTTGGAAGGGACCTTGGAGGTCTTCTAGTCAAACCTCCTGCTCAAGCAGGAAACCCTATATCATTTCAAGCTAACGGCTGCCCAATCTCTTCTTAAAAACCTCCAGTGTTGGAGCACCCACAATTTCTGATTAATTGTTCTAACCGTCAGGAAATAGGTTTTCAATGCATAGCAAGAAAATGATTTTGCTTTGAAGTCTAGTATTTCCTAAAGATCCCTATAGTTCTGATTACCCAATTCCACATCTGCACAACTACATGAATGGAAAAAGATTTTCCATAGGTTCCCAAGCTTTGCTGGCAAGAACACTAAGTTAGATGGACCAATGAACTGATGCTGTATGTCACAGAGCAGCTTTCTATGTCCATACATCTATTAAATCAGGGGTCTTCAAACTTGGCCCTTTTATGACTTGTGGACTTCAACTTCCAGAATTCCTCAGCCAGCATACCTGGCTGAGGAATTCTGGGAGTTGAAGTCCACAAGTCATAAAAGGGCCAAGTTTGAAGACCCCAGTATTAAATATTGATTGCATCAAATATTAGCACAGCAGAGGGAGCTAATTCCCCATTTATGCCTTGCTAGTAATCTTCGATGGTGCAAATAGAATACTTTCTAACTTTCAATACTTTCAAACTCCTCCAGAGAATTTAGAGCAGACCTAGCTTCAAGGAAACTACAGCTCATAGAAAATACTCCAAGCCCTGATACATTTCACAGCACCCTGGGTATTTATTTATAATGATTCTGCTGCTTTGTGCAAATGTGAATTTAGGCAGCAGTATCAAGGGATCAAGAAAAGAGGAAGAGTAAGGATTCTACTCGTTTGTCCATTTTTCTTCTAAAAAATAAAACACAACCTAGACTAGAGCAACTGATTAATGGAAATGTTTTCCTGGGAACTTTCAAGAACTGTTGCACAAATAATTTTTAATAAGTATTAGCAGTAAGGTGCTTTTTAAACTCAGTTCACATCTCAGCCCCATCTTAATATATGACTGAGACACATCCCTATTTCTCAGTCTAATCTACCTCACAGGTTAAAAAGGTGTCAGGAAGAAAAAGATAACCATCTATGCTTCCTTAGTTTCTTGTAGGATAGCAGGGTACAAATGCAATAATTAAACATCAAATTAATTTAAAATAGGAACTGATGTTACAGAAAGATGAATCACCATACAGCTATTTCCACTTTAATATCTGAAAGCAATTCACCTGATCATAGAGGCTGTCCAGTTTAATTCTTGCATTTTGCTGAAGTTTGAATGGCCCAGTCTTTCTGCCACCATATCAGCATTAAGTTTGCCACCAAACTGATCTTTCGCATTTTCTACTTCAGTTGCTTCCTATATTAACGGCATTTAAAAATGTAAGCTGAAAATATATGTAGTATTAAATATGGCTGAATGACTACCCCAAGGAATGATGATTAATGGCTTCCCTTAAGGTGGAGGGAAATATTTATTGGGATACCATGCCACTAGGCTCTCTGTCTTAGGATTTGTGCTGTTCAAGGTTTTTATTAATGGTTTGAATAATGGAGTTAAGGAGATGTTCTTCAAAACCTGAGATGAACATTACTCACATAATTCTCTATGGTTTTTGTCTGTTCTGACTTCCATTATATTCATATAAACAGTCATAGGCTGATTCTTCTCCCCTGTCTTTTTTTCAGAATTTTAACAACTCCATTCAACCATTTGTTTCTTGGTCTTCCTTCTCCTGTGGACCTATTCAGTATTCCTTCATTTGTTCATTATGCACTTCAATCATGCTCATTTTATTTGATTGTACCACCTCAACATACTGTACCTTCTACTTTCTGGTCATTCATTTTTGTATTGAAACCAGCTTTATTCAGCATTTATTCACTCATGACTCTATCTCATCTTATTTATCATAAGTACTTCCCATTCTGTTTAATGTACTATTCTATACTGTTTCTCCAGAGATCCCTAGTCTCATTTCCATGAAACAACCTGGGTAGAAATAATGATTTTGTTTATTTCAACAAATATTCATTCTTTTTAACATATTACTCACTCAACCTTTTTGCCAGTGTTTGTATATCTTAACTGCTCTGTTTTCCCATTTTTACTAAACAGTCTACCAAGATATACAAATTTATGTACAATCAATTTACAACCACAATTGGGACCAGAAAATTGTAAGTTATTACAGTTGTTATTATTGTAGGAGGATATATATATATATATATATATATATATATATATATATATATATATATATATATAGATAGATAGATAGATAGATATAGATATATATACACACACACACTCATTCATGTCTGTCCGTTTCTCTCTCGCTCTCTCTTCTCATTCTCCCCTTTGTCTTTCCCTTACAAACTAGGCATTTGAAACTTACCACAGCAACACCATCCAAGGCTTTCAGAGAAGGAATATGAAAAATGACAAAAAGGCGGTAATTTTCTTGCTTCCAAACAATCAGATTTCCATAAAAGTCCAGTATAGCCAGACTATTTAGCCCCTAGGAAGCAAATAAATTAACTCAAAATCAAATGTTAAATTAAAGAAAAGGGAAGATCCTACGATAATGGTTTTAAGGTGGATTATAAAACATAAAATGTAATAAAGATTACTGTTTATGGTAAAATAATTTATATGGAAGAGTTTATTTGGAATTTTTATACATGTTATGCCTCAAAATGTTTTAAGGAAATTTTGTTTTTAGTAGAAATGGTTAATATTTCCTTGGCATCTACACAGAGCAAAGCTGTTTACTTAGGGAACAATCTCCCTTGCTAGCAAAAACATTGAATTCTGATCAGAATACTTTCTCTACAGATCTGGTTTATTACCATATTTTTATTACAATGGAAATCATCGCAGCCATCCACTATTAGTGCTTTGATAATAATTTTAAAAGATTAAGAAATGACTACTGAAATATATTGGGAAAAATTTTGGAACTGTTGTATCCAAATATTTTGCCAACACAGAGAACTGGAATTGATGTCTTCTTTTTTCTTCTTCTTCTTGGTTAATAGGTAAAAAATGCAAAAGGGAAAATATTAAGGGAAAAAGTGAATGGAAAAGAAAAAAAGCCTCCTTGTATCTCAATAAGTATTAGGTTAGAGTGGCTTTGGACTTTGAAGCAAGTATGCTATATTAACCTCATTTCTAATGAAGTGTTATTTGTTAAATAACTGCTCAACTCACAAGACTTTATTTTCCTTAGTTCACAGCTTCATTTTAAGGCAGTATCGGCCTTCCGTACTCTAATGCACTCTTAGATGAATTGAGGCTATATTTTCCTAATTCTTCATTCCTAATTTTGCATTTTATTGCATTTGTAGGATGCCAGATACGAATAAGCTTAACTTAGTTTTTTGTTTACAAGTAAAAGTTCAACATCTTCAACAAACAAATGTTACCTTTAATTGATATATTTCTTGGTTTGAAGAAACATAGTTGTTGCTTATGTAGAGTTCAATGAGTGCATAGGCCTTTTGTAAACCTCCTAATGATGTGATACGGTTATTTTCAAGAGAGAGGTAATGGAGGTGCGACAGATTATTGAAGACATTTCTCTCCAGGCTGGTGAGATGATTATTGTTGGCACTCAGTCGCATGAGTTTGGAGAGTTTTGAAATACCTGGAAATGAATAGACCTTCTCTGAACATATAGGAAACAGCAAGAGAACAGCATCACAGCAGGGAGGGAACAGATAGACAAGGAATCATGTCGGTCTAGCAGGGGTAGGCAACCTCGGCTCTTTTATGACTCATGGACTTCAACTCCCAGAATTCCTGAGTCAGCATATGCTCAGGAATTCTAGAAGTTGAAGTCCATGAGTCATAAAAGAGCCGAGGTTGCCTACTCCTGGCTACAGCTTCAGCTCATCTTCTCTAATTCCCCAAACAAATGCTTATAATCTACTTTTATTTACAGGATATATTTGTGTCCAAGTTGGTTATGTATTAAAAAATATAAAATGTTCTCTTTCTCACACACACACATATAGATTAAAACAAGGCACAAAAAATGCAATAATGAAGCCAATAAAATAATGAAGCCAATTAAAAAAGAATCAGCCAATGAAACTACCTGATGCCAAAATGCCAGATAAAATAAGGCAAAAATATTGCAACCCAGTGGAAGTTCTGTAACATGTGAACCACAAGAATTGCAAGCCTAATCTGTGATTTATGAACTATAAACAAACCACCTTCTAATTAACTCCATTATCTCAGCTACATTTGCCCATTACTAAGAGATCCCTCCACTCCCTCCCTTTTCCTCCTTCTCAATATAGGAGATGAATACATATTCATGGGAAATCCGGTGTATGAGAGATGAGATCGTTTTTTTCCTCAAATGTTCCTTAGTTAGTGTATGCAAATCAAGAAAGGTGTGACAGGATGGTAATCATTATAAGTATATATGCCTTACAATTTAAGTTTAATTTTAATTTGCTATACTTTTAAACACCATTTCATGCTCCTTATACCCCCTTTTGCAGATAATCCCTGTATTCCACTCAAGAACTTTAAATGATGTTGAATGAAAGTCCTTAATGCTGTTCTAGTGGGAAGAAAATTCATAATCTTTGTGCAGCCACTGAAAAGATTCTGTGTCCTGCATATAAAACCTGTGATGTATTTGTTCCTTGCTCCAGGTTAATATGATTTATCGCACTGGCAAGCTCCAAATAAGAAGAGTGGGAGCCTACTCAGATTTCATGTGAAGGAAAATGCATAAAATAAACTGTCTAGTAGATTGCTACATTTCACACTAGTTTAAGTAGTTGGATACCACTTTTCAAAATGACACTGATTATAGAATGCATAAGATGCCATCCCCACCTCCATCCCCAGCCATCAAAGAAAGATAACATATAGTACAAACAAAAAATGCACAGACCAGGACTAGAGCTGTCTTTTGGAGAAATGCAAACATTGACATAAATCAGAGCTGTGTAAGTTTTCAGGTAAAAGCCGTCTAGAAGCAAAGCCTAGTTTATGTTTATCCCCTAAGTACAGCTGTACAGAATTAAAAACAGAAATATATTACCTTCAAGGTTTACAATGCAGTTTCCATCTAATGTGAGTTCCTCCAGATTAAGGCAATGATCTAAACCTTCTATTTTAGTGAGATTATTGTTGCTGAATGATGCCCATCGCAAATTCTCTAATTGTTCTAACCCACTGATTTTGCAGAGATGCTGGTTATCCAGATCTAACACAGTAATCTGGGGGAAAAGAGCCACACACAACTCACTCTGTAAACAAACATTAAGCAACTATAACAGAAACTATAATATAATGGGAATTGGGGTGGGGAGTGCTTTGGGAATGTTGGATGGTATGGCATATCCCCTTCTGGCTAATCATTAACTAGCCAGCCTCCACTGCAGCTATTCTGCCTTCTTCATTAGTTCCTTTCATCTCCCACACATCCTATTTTTGCCACCAATGTTTCCCTGGTTTTCCAAGAAGTTAGAGGATAGCAGAGCAAGAATCAGCCAATGTAATATTATCATCGAGCTATTGGACATTGGCTGAGGAAGACCCTTGATTAGTCCATTTTTTTAAAGCTTAATTTACCTCAGAAGGCTATTATGAGAATAAAAATGGATAACACATGTGCACTTTGCTAGAGTTTTTGGGAGGGAAGGACATAGGTGTATTACACAAAGAATTAAAATTACAAGTAAAAAAGCAAATGTAGTAAGTGAACACAAGAGCAAAACATGTGGCATCCAGCCAAAAGATAATAGTGTGAATGTCAAATTATTCCACCTAATAGAAATTGGGAGAAAGAAGTAGGAGGGAGTGGAATATTAACAAAAGGAAGTATTGTGTAGTGGATGTCCCACTTTCCCTCCACACTCCTTACACTGGAATGCCAGTTGTTCTGGCATACATCCACTTTGTTACTGCTTATCTGACTCAAGATTTTGGCATACGGCAAGATACTAAGGACATGCAGCTTCTCCTGATCTGTCCGAGAATACTCTATCAGAGACATCTGGAAAATAAAGACAATCAGATTAAATGATACATTAGAATAAAAGCATATGTTGCACACTTAAATTACAAGATTACACAATTTAGTTATTTCCAGTGGCATTTTTTGCATTAAAGCACAGTTATTATATATACTGTTAACTCTGCCTACAGTTCTGTCTGTGAAGTATAATAAAATTCTCCACCAACGAATCTCTTCCCCCTTTATCTCAAAGGGTTTTTGCTGCTTTCTATACTGCTCAAAACAATAAAGGGAACACTTAAACAACACAATGTACTGTATTTAATAGTAGGATGTCTTATTTTCTTTTCCCTTTATTGTTTTGAGCAGTATAGTTACGTATCTCAGTTTTGAGATTACAAATGGTGGTCCTATGTACAGACACTAAAAGGGAGTAATTTTCTGAAATGGTTTGTTATTTTGTGAATATTTGACTCCAAGAATATCTTAAATGCAGGGCTTTTTTTGTCATAGAACGCTCAGAACGGAGTTCCGGCACCTTTTTTGGATGGAACCTTGTAGGATAGGCAAGGCGGGTTGTATGACATGTGTGAGTTCCGGCACCTTTTTCTTTTACAAAAAAAGCACTGCTTAAATGTCCATAAAGTCTAATATTCCTAAAAAAGCAATTATGCAATCTTGAAGTGTAAAGTAACTCTGAGTCAGCAAGAGAATTATAGGATGAGTGATTCCAACATATTCTTTCAAATAATACTGAGAAAGATATGTCAGTTAAGTGCTAACCCAGTTAATAAAGATCAAGGCATATTATATTAGGTTTTCCAAGATGTCATAAAAAATCTTGCATTTTTAAAAATAGCAGTAACAACGATAATACTTCAAACTACATTTCAATTTGCCTACAATGTAATCAATGTACAGTTATCACTTTAAGAAACAAAGAACCATCAAACCTCGGTGATTTTGGAGTCTGCTATATATTGATTAGCAGCTGCCGCCTCTTCCCCAGTAATCAAAATTCCATCCAGGTGCCTCAGAGCTCTCAACTGACCAATCACACTCAGGCGCATAGAGGCTGGCTTTGGGAGAAGAAAAACAGGGAATGGGATGCTGCCTTCTAATTTCAAACTATTCAATGACCACCTCTGCCTGGAGTAATCAGTTTCAGGCCACTTCCACAGCTTGCTTTCCCCCGCCCCCCTTCTGTCTCCCTATTGCTCTCTGGCCTGCTTACACCATAGTTTTTCAAACAGCCTTCCCCTATTAACGTCACTGTTTCAAAACAATGTTATTTTGATTTCAGATTCTATGTCACATTACTTTGAATGCCTCTTCGACATTTTTATTAGAAATATCACTTCCGGAACCACACGTTTAAAATTCTTCTGTCTTCAGAAATGGATGGGAGCTGAAACGTTCATTGGTACAGGCTTGATACACCTATTTTAGTCTTACATTATTTTAAATAGGACAAAAATTGTGCAACTTAAAATTACCAGCCAAGGGGCAAAGGGCTGCATGGGTCCTGTAATCTGCTCAAAGCTGCATTTTATGATGGAAACTGGTAACATGAGAAGTTGGACCAACCTAAACTTCTTTAAAAGAGCTACTGATTGCCTTGATTGCTGAAGTGCAAATCCTCTACTTTGTGGTCACGCGCTGAATGTTTCCAATTGTAAAAGACTTTTTAAGACCACTGTTCTTCTAGAACAGACATGTCAAACTCGTGACGTCACATGACGTCGTGCAACGTATTGGAACTTTTTCCCCATTGCCGGCAATGGGGTGGGCGCGGTTTCCTTGTGATGTGTCCAGCCCGCGGGCCCGCAGTATGACACCCCTGTTCTAGAAGGAGTAGTAGGCAGGAGTCCCAGAAATGATTGCATTCATGACAATGTGAAGATGTTACCTTGTCTTACACCAAGGAAGAAACTTTCTGTTTACAGCCACAGCCCCTATCCTTTGGAATAGCACATACCACCCATCCAGAGATACATGTGGCTCTAATCCAGGAGTCTTCAAACTTTGCTCTTTTATGACTTGTGGACTTCAATTCCCAGAATTCCTCAGCCAGCGTGCCAAGTTTGAAGATCCCTGCTCTAATCCTTCAATTTTTCCTGAAGTTTCTTATTACCTGGCTCTTTTCCCAGACTTGAAGTTAGGCTTTGTGTAGCCTTGGTCTTTTTTTTTTTTGGTGTGGGGAGTGTTATGCGCCTTGACTATATGGTTACTTTTCTTCAAATTATTACCTTTTAAAATATTGTAAGCAACTCGGTCTTTGGGAAATTGAGTGGCCATGATCCAATAAATAAACTCTGATTAAAGCAGACTTACATGCAATGCAGTAAGAACTGCAGCTGACTGAAATGTACCTTATGCCATGGATTATGCCTGATATCCAAACTGAGCAACACTGGTGTATGTTTACGTAAGACGCCAATTTCTTCTGCTGGCTTTTTCAGCTGATTCCAGCTCAAGTCCAAATACTTCAGTTTGTTTAATCCTCTAATGCCTTCAAGGGTTATGACACGGTTATGACTGGCATCAAAATATTCCAGGTTAGGCTATAAAGCAGTATTCAAAGGCGATGGTAAATTCATTTTTTTTGTCATGAACAAACATAGCTTTCATATCTTTTATTTCCCTTTCTTCCTGTTAACTCTTCTCTCAGCCATACTTCACTTTTCTTTCCTTCCCAATGTTTCTTTTAACCCATCTCTATTATGATTTTTATCCACTTTTCCTGCTATCTCTGCTATACGAATAAAAGAGGAATATTATTTGCATATAATGTATTTCCGTGTATGATAAAATGGTTGGCATATGCAGATGGATAGCAATTAATTTTTTAAATTAGCTAACTTAACTTTACCAGCAATTCATAACTATTTATTTAATTAAGAGACTGGAGGAAAATGTGGAATGAAGCATATTTAGTCTTAAGAAGAGAGGACTGCCAGGAGACCCAAGAGCTATCTTTAAGTATGTGAAGGATGATCATAAAATATAAGGCAAGTTATTCTAGAAACAATGGGTATAAATTAGAAGAAAATATATTTAAAGTGGACATTGTAATAAATGGAACACACTGCATTCCGAAAGGTTGGTGGGATGTGGTGGGGTGGGGCTGCCTTCAAGTCAGTTTTTCTTTTTATTGCTAGTAAATGCCTGGACTAATTCCTGTAGATTTTTGCAAGGTTTTTTTTAGAAGTGATTTGCCATTGACTCCCTCCTAGGGTAGAGAATGACTGACCCAAGGTCATTCACCTGGCTTCATGCCTACTGCAGGACTAGAACTCACAAACTCCCAGTTTCTAGCCTGATGCTTTAATCACTACACCATATTGGCTCTTGCTTTCAGGAATTACTGGATTCTTGATACTTCCTGTAAGCACTATGGTAAGCTGACAACTTGTTGACTTTTGCTGGCAAGGAAGACAGATTTTGTGAGGGGAATTGCTGCTGGATGCTGGATCCGAGCTGACATAACCTCTCCTGAACAACATTTTTAAAATATATAATTTCCGGGGTGATTGTGCAGCAAAAGAATGGATTTTGGAATAACAGGTTTGATGTTATATTGTAGATAATTAGGACAAGGAGATCAAACACAATATCCATCTTCCAGTTTGGGCGCATATTCCAGACTCATACTCAGCAAAAGCAATTTTCCTTCACCAAAAGTCACTTGCAAATACATGGAATCATGTTGCTGTTTTATCCATAAAAGAATTTTGGGGAAAGATAAGCAAAAAACATTCCTTGGTGTTGCTACTCTGTTTTCATCCCCATTTCACCTCCCCCAAAATACTGAACTTCCCCACCCTCCCACCCTATAATTTTGTCCTCCAGAATAGAGAGGGAGGGGTATTTACCCAAGCCTTAAAAATTTTTATGAAAAAAGTATTTTTCTTACCAAGTGGTAAACATCATCTAAACAAGTAAATTCATTAAAACTGATAATAAGCTTGCGAAGTCCAGTGAGTCTGGAGATATCTCGGAGTTTGGTAAGCCGGTTTCCATGTAGATTCAGAACCTATATTAGCAGGAAAACAGGGATTGTTTACTGATCTTTTAGTATTTAAGGGATGACGGTTGAGTGTTGTATAAAGCTTTCAGAGCCATGTTGTTTGAAAACAACCAGAACTACACGACTCATATCATGCTGTTGAAAAATATCTCCGCTGCTGTTACTGTAATATTTGATTGATTGATAGGGCTGTCCAATTTGTAAGAATGACTCTGGGCAATTTACAATTTGAAGAAACAATAAAACCAGGAATTAAAAATACAATGCTATCTAGTATACTATCAGAGCATAAAAACAAAATAATTAAGTAAAAATAATAGATGGCAACAAACCAACCAACACATATGCTGAACAGGTGTTCTGCACTCTACATGAGTTCATTCCATCATCCAGTTCAATGCTTAGGGAAAGAGCCAGGTCTTTAGGGCCTTGTGGAAGACAAAAGTCAGGGTTATCCAGAACTCTGGGAGAATGATGTTCTGTAAGGAGGGCATACGGCAACAGACAAATTGTACTCTTCGGGTGCCATTAGGAACATTGTTTCTTGGAAGGCACCCAAACATACCTATTGTGCCAGATCTTATCGGCTCAGCAGAGGCACGCAGTATTGCAAGAAATTAGATTAATCTATTAGATTGTTTTCTTGTGAGACCTTTTCCCCCTTTCATATAAACATGATCCAAACATATTTATTTTGTGAAATCTCCGTATTTCCTATATTTTATCCCCAGTCCATTAATGAGACAGACTTAAGTTCCTTTGTTGTACCACTGTTTACAGTAGCATTTTCTCCATATTCCTTTCAAAGACATCTCAAAATGCAAAAGCATTAGCCTTTCCCATCTACTACCTTGGAAAGAAATCAGGTGATTGGCAATGACTGGAAATAGAAGCAATATAGCCAAGATAACCAGTAGCAACAGGGGCAGTAAATTTAATGTCAATACTACGGTATATGCTTTTCTTTCAATTCAGGGCACTGGATAAACTTTGACTCAGTGGTGGGGAAAGGCAGAATGTAATTTTCACTGTGTAACAAAGCAGATGAAAAAAGCTACTCACAACAATCTGACTATAAACGTTGGCCTTTGAGATTGCCATCACAGTTTTTTCATCCAAGCAAATAATTTTGGGCTTGGGCTTAATTATTGGCTCCATGCTTAACACTTCATCATCATGTTGGAGATCCCGAGAAAACACAAAGCCTGCTGAATTTCGCCTTCCATCCTCTCCAATCACATTGTTGGGTGAGGAGAACAAAGCCTCTACTTTGACCTGCACAAAAAATCACAACATATTTTTTGCTTGGTTGATGTGAAAATTTTGTACACCATTATGTCAAGCCCCGCCGGCCTGCCGCCCGCTCGGGCCTCGACAACACCTCCGTCGAGCCCCGGACGCTCAGATGGTGGGCGTGGTTTCGCCCGAACTTCGCGGAACGCGCCACAGCCCCGCCGTGCAGCTGGCCGGCGCCCAGCTGATCGGTGCGCCCGCTCCAAAACATTGCCTCCGTCGGGCTCCGGACACTCGGATGGTGGGCGTGGCTTCGCCCGGACTCCGCGGAACGCACCGCAGCTCCGCCGCGCAGCTGGCCGGCACCCAGCTGATCGGCGTGCCCGCTCCCAGACGGCCGGCGGACGCGCGCTCGCCTCGTCAGGGCGAGCGCGCTCGACTCGGGGGGGAGCTAACAGCCGCAACGCCGGCACGGACTGGGGCGCGTGAGGCAGCGGAAGGACAGGGCTTACCTGAGAGGGGGCTTGGCGGGCCGCAGCAGTGCACACGGTGGGTGGTGGCTATGCAAGGTGATGGGTGGGGCTTTTATGGGGAGGCGGGCGGATGCCGGTTTGCTTTGAAGGGGTGGGGTTAGGGCGTGGTAACATGATAAAAGAGCGTTGAGGCTAGATGCCTCAACGCTGACTTTACCGCGGTTTGATTTGTGCAAGAAATAAACCTGGTCACCCGTTCCTTTTGGAGTGCTTGTGTTTCCTGGCAGAGGACGTCGTGACACATTATATATAATAATACAGATTTTAAAGATTAAGATGCAATTGAAACCAGATTTATTTGGGGGAAGACTGATGGATAAAACGGTTGGGGAAAAATGGAACTTTGTATATGACAACATAATCTAATTAATTCTATAAATGAAATGATAATTAGTGAACTGATAGTTAATGGACATTCCATACCTGTGTGATGTACTCAAATTCAATGACGTACTCTGGCAAAACAACCTCATGATCAAACACAAACCATTCACACTGTCGGAGGCTACAGTCACAATTTTTGTATTCCACAGAACATGTTTCAGATGCTAAGAGAAAGGACACAATATGGTTCTCGTTTGTTTTTACTTTTATACAGACAATGTAAGTTAGGAGAGGTTAACGGGGATATTTTTAATAGAATTCAAAGAATCCCTAGATGAAAACTTCTGGCTGGGAGATGTAATTTATTTATTTTATTTTTATATCCCGCCTTTATTACTTTTATACACAACTATTTTCTCCACAACAACAAGCTTGTGAGGTGAGTTGGGCTGAGAGAACAACTGGCTTAAAGTAATCCAGCTAGCTTTCATGGCTAAGGCTGGACCTGAACTCACAGCCTTCCTGGTTTGTTGCCTGGGGACTTAACCACTAGACCAACCTGGCTCTAAAAATCAACGACATGTAGGTAATATATATATATATAATATGTAATATATTATATATAATATGTAATATATAATATGTAATATATAATATATAATTTTTATAAAATTATAAATTACATAGTAATTAATAACATACAGATAAAATTAACAAACAGAGTACATTGAGATGCATGGCAAACTACAGAAGTTGTTTCAAAATTTTGAAGCTCACCATACAAAAATGCTTCTAAAGTTTCAGTATCTAGAATTCTTGGTGCTTGGTTCTTGATATTTACTGCCAGAATAAAACATGAAATTGCTCTGCCATGACAGAACCAGTATGTGAAAAAAATCTTGGTGAACTATTTCCTTATTATAGCCTGATTCCATCTGTTTTCTTAAATGCAGGCGACAGTAAGCCACTCTTAGGACTGTTTATCCTAAGTAACTGTGACCAAACTGCAGGACAATGAAGACTGGGCTGAAAATATATTTTAAATGCTTTTTGGGTCTTCGTTTGAATTTAGCATGCATATGTGTGATTAGATTGCCACCTGGTGGTTATTCATGCTATACTTTCTTCTTAGGGAGGAAGAGATCTTTTCAAATCTTTTGGGAAATATGCAGTGTTGTCTTCACATTCTTTTAAAAATTAATCTTTAATCACAAGGGGTAGAAATGAATAAAGTGAGGGACGCTTATCTACTTTGAAAAGAACAGAGATGTCCTAGAAATTGTTGTACAATGTTGATTCCACTGCCAAGTTCTCCAACTTAGAAATAAGAACAATTTCTAAGTCTTTATATACCTGCACATATAAATCAATCATGCTTATTATTAATTTTCAATACCAAAACATCTTGAAGAAGCTGAAGAGATGGAACTTCAGCTGCAGCCACTAACTCACATTTGGCTTTGTCTGGTTCCACAGTCCTGTTGGTGGATGTATGAGGGCTGTTTTGAGATGATCTGCGAGGCTTGTATACACTATCGATCCCAGGATAGCTGGCTGGGGTGACTGGATCTGTATCAAGGGCTTCAGCACGATGCCCAAGAAAGACTTTGGCAATTATAAGTTTCCCTGAGAAATGAATAAAAGGTCTTATTTATAAACTCGAGCTATTGGAAAGTTCCAAACAAGCGAAATGGAACACATCGAAACACTTAAAAGTGTTTAAGAAGCTTCCTGCTTCCTATTCAGTCAAAACGTTAACATATATTTTAGCGTTATTAATATGCGAAATGGTAAGCTATTCAACACAGTATCCAGTGTTTCCAAAACAACCACAACTTACATTTCTAACTTGGATACAAATCAATATAGACTTTCAAAAGAACAGAGCCAGTTGGAAAATATGAGGCCATAAATGTGTACTCACCTTGCTAAATCCTCTTTCCCTATGAGAATTTGAGGTCATTCACTGAAACTAAATGCAGGGAGATTTAGGATTCACAGAGAAATACTGTGGGTTTCTTGCCAGCAGTCATGTTAATGGCAGCCAATTTGGATGGTGCTAAAAGCTGACTGAACAGTTCAGGGAGGAGCAGTGGCTACTATACAGAAATCCTCAGGAACAACTACTCATTCAGCAAATATTTGAACTACTAATGGCACTCAACAAGAGGTACTCATGACTAATCCTCCAAGTTCCAGCCATCGCAGTGCCCCTGCACTCATGTGATCCAAATGTTCTATAACTGGTCCAGTTTTCCGATCATCACTGCATCCTGTGATCACATAAATGTGCGACTTTCCCTCCAGCGTCTCATAAACAAAGTCAATGGGGAAGCCAGCAGTAAATGGGAAATTGTGATCATGTGTGGCTCTCACTTAATGATCCTGGTCAATAGCTTAATAACAAGAACTGGGAATGCCTGAACTGCTGTCACTAAGTGTGACACATTGCTTAGCAACAGACATTTTGGTTCTAATTGGCATATTTAAGCTAAGACTAGCGGTACCGATAGTGGTTTACTATTTCCTGAAGCACAAGGTGTTCTCAATACTTATTACTGAGAAACCACACTGGAAAAAGTCAATTCTGTAACTTCTAAAATGCATCTAGATTGCCACTGTGCGATATAGACATCTACGACACGATCAATAGGACTTTTCCTATACGATTCATTTATTAATGGATTCATACCCCATCTTTATTTTATACAACTCCAGTCATTGTAAATAATGCACCACTGGGCACTCCACCAGTATCAAAATCGGCACACTGCTTGTACTAATTAACTGACTCTCTACTGAGTTTTGGATGCTTTTATTTAATTTAAATAAATCATTGTTAAAACTATGTTTAAATTCATACAGGAACATCTTAGAGATTACCATATCTGATTGACTCCTCAAAATCTCCTTTACTTCGGGATTGTTTTTGTAGATATTCAATTCTTGGATGTTCACAGATACTTAGACTGTTTGAGAGTAAAAGGACTCCATTTTCCTAAATTAACAAAATAAAACAAACAAAAAAGCCCAACAACCAACCAATTTGAGTGTTACTGCCTCACACAGAGCTTTCCAAATATTTAATTAATAGTTTTAAAATTAACAAGCATTGTGAGCATGTGGAATAGATAAGCAAGCACAACAGAAGAACAGATGAGAAAACTGACAAATGCTAGATTACAGAGTGTGATCTTTCTGTTTGTAGCACTTCTACATTAAAAATGAAAAAGATTTACTATTGATTAACAACTCACTTCCTTTATTTTTCAGATTTCTAGCTATTATGGCGCTGAGATACAGAGCAATAAGAGTTGGAAGGGATCTTGGTTAAGTGTTAAGTGACTGCAGCAACTGTTAAGCAAATCAATGTACTCCTCTGGGTGTTTTTTTTGCTGAAAACTGGCCAAAAAAAGTAGGAAATCAGCCAAAAACCTTCTAAATATTGCAACAGACTGTAAAGGTGAACTAGTTGTCAAGCAACCCAAAATGTGGTCATGTGATTGGTGTGTGTGTGTGTGTGTGTGTGTGTGTGTGTGTGTGTGCACGTATAGCTACAGTAGTTCCAGAATTAGGTCATAAGTAGCTTTTGGGGAGGGGGGGGAATCAAAACGTTCAATGGTTATTAAGTGACCTGTTGTAAGTCAAGAAGTATATGTAGTTGCATATGGAGGAAAATAGAGTAGTTTGGTTGCATGATTAGTTTTATGTATTTCTTTAATTATCATAAAAGAAATATGTAAGAATAGGAATTTGCATAATTTATTTAGACTGCAAAAATCTGCTTTTTTAATGCACACAACTGGGATTTCCTAGAGGCATAATTGTTTGAAATATAAATAATATGAAAATCTTCAAGAACATGTGGTATGGCACAAACCTCCTTAAGACTGTATCATTTCATAAATAATGTGAATGTTACCCAATATAAAACAACACTTTGCCTAGAGGTGGCAAAGCAAGTTATGAAGCATGTTGGAACAATGTTATTATTCATTAATGTTTCTTTTCTTTCCCTATATAGGAAGGTATTTTGTTTCTTTTTAATAAAGGAAGTACCAGTTCATCCTTAATCAGTCCCTTATCTGCACTGTTACATGATACATTTGATTATTCAGATAATTTTTGTATAAAATGCTCCCTAATAGGAAGACATAAACAGGAAAAAAGAGTGTTATGTTTTGGAACTTCTACTTACTGTTTTGGCTTCCTCAAAACCGTCTTCCATAATTTGGATTAATTGCTTTTTTTTCAAGGGTATTTCAGGGGGAGATACATAGAAGAGGTACTCCAATATCTTCTTGAAGTTTCTGGAAAGGGGGAGACAGGAAGAGAAACAAAAAAAACACATTTTAAAAACAAATTTTTGAACAGTAAGGGACATAATCATCAAATCCTTGACTCACAGTTATTCCGCTAGAAAAGATCAAGGTTTATTTAATTTATTATCCAGTCTTATACCAAGGCTTCCTACAAATGATAACTTGTTTGCTCCAAGTTACAAAAAAGGCATGATGGTATTACCATAGCTAATAAATATTGATAAAGCCATCATCATAACATCTCTCCTAGGTGGAGCCAATATTTGTCTTAGACTCAACAAAAAGGTACTGGGAAATTCCACTTTGCCACCCCACACAGTCTCTCCCAACACCTAAACCACCTGTTCAGGCAAATGGGAGTGGACCAGAGGAACCAATGATTGGAAGAGCAAGGAGGTGGATGATCCACAGGCAGGGACAAGAAGAAACTGGGAAGAAACCTAAGGCAGCTGAAGACCAAGAAGAAATTTGCAAAGGGGCAGAAATGAGAGTACAGGATTGGTAAAATAGTGGCAAAACAAAAACAGGTTTTACTGCTAGAAAACTGGAAAATAATGGATTAAGAAGGATTGGCAATAATAAATTTGGCAAGGCAGGAAAAGATATCAACGTTCCTAAGCTGTGCTGTAATTAAAGGTTGGAGGAGGGAGAAAGGAGCAGCTAGCTTTTTGAATCATAAAGGAAAATTAAGAGCAGAAGTTTGAAATGTTTAATTGTGTTAGTATACTTTTAGGACATTTATGGAGATTCTCAGTCATCCAGGTCATAGTTATCCCAAAGATGCTTTTTCATGAGGCAACTGGACTTTGTTTTTCTTTGAAGATATTTCACTTTTCATCCAAGAAACATCTTCAGCTCTGACTGGGTGGTGGGGAATGGAAGGATTTATACTCCTTGCATACAGCTGGTCATTTGCATTCTTTTAGAGAGATTGATACCACCTGGAGGCTTATCTGAGTCACCTGAGTAGTGCAAATGGGTGTGGAGCCTTCTTGGAACTTTGAAAGGACTATGTTGTAGACCAGGCATGTCAAACTCACAACGTCACGTGACGTCGCACAACGTATTGCAACGTTTTCCCCATTGCCGACAATGGGAAGGGCACGTTTTTGTCATGATGCATCTGGCCCATGGGCTGGCAGTTTGACATGCCTGTTGTAGACTGAAGATAGATGATGTCATGCCCCTCCCCCTCTGTTGAGAGAAGGCTGTCCAATTTTGATATAGAAGGCCTCTTTGACAACAGTCCTCTCTGTCCAAAATGTGGACTTTGATGTCTTCAAAAGAGTGGCCTTCATCTTTTAAGTGCAGATGGACTGCTGAATCTTGTCCTGATGGGTTTGTTCTCCTTGCCATGCATTTATGAAGTGGTTGCTTTGTTTCCCCAATGTACAGATATGTACATGGCTCACTGCATTGTACTGCATATACCAGGTTGCTCAGTTTGTGTCTGAGTGTTTTATCCTTGGGGTGGACAAGCTTCTGCCTTAGTGTATTCTTGGGTTTGAAGCGTGCATGTATGTTGTGTTGGCTGAAGATCCTTCTGAGCTTTTCTGATATTCCTGCAATGTATGGAATGACAATGTTGCTTCGTTTATTGTTTTCTTCTTTGTCTGTTATGGAGAAACTCCCGCAGGATCTTTTTTTGGGATTTGATGAAGGACCACTTGGGATAGCAACAAGTTCTGAGGGGTTCCTTGATGTGTTTTAGTCCTTTTTCTTTCCCATCTTTGCTGGTAGGCAGGCCTTCAGCTTGGTCATATAGGGTTCTGCAAGTATAAGTATAAGTCCTTCCATTCCCCACCATCCAGTCAGAGCTGAAGAAGTTTCTTGGATGAGAAGCGAAATGTCTTCAAAGAAAAATAAGAAAGTCCAGTTGTCTTGTGAAAAAGCATCTTTGGGATATACTTTTAGGAGAATTGTTAGTGTACATACTTATAGAGATGCCTAATTGCTAGGTACACAACTACTGGCCACTAGAATTATTGTAAATATACTTTGCATTAAGCTTGTACAGTAATAAATATCACTGCCATTCACAAAATGAAACAAACATATAATTAACCTTCCTTTTGAATGAGAAGCAACCTGAAGGATGTTGAACCAGGAAATACTATTTAGAGAAAAGGTGAAACATTCATTCCCTCTCATTTCTCTGTTCAGAATTATTACCATCCAAAGATTCAAATTTCATTTTTATAATCACACAAAACACCTTCATATAAAGATGCATATAATACATAATAAGAACTTAATCTTTTTTTTTCTTAAGGAACATTTTCAGCAGATTTCCAGCTTTCTCCATCACTTATGATATGACAAGAGGTTCCAAGGCAAAGGAGCTTTTTAGTTTTCCCCTTGAAAAACTCATCTGGTAATTTTTGGATATCTGTTGAGTATTTTTTTTACTTAAACTTTTAGTTTTGTCCTACTGAGTATATTTTAATATTTCTTTTATACATTCCTTTTTATTTATTTTTATAAAATGTATAAAATGTAAATGTAGAAATCCTTTAATTCACCTAACATTAAAAATCTCCTCTTTTTAATACTGCCTTACAAATAGAAATAACTAACATATCACATAATATTATTATGAATCATAACCCCTGCACATGTTGAAGCAGCAGCTAGAGTGTGGTCCATGCTAGTTAATGAAATAATAAATTGTTAGTTCTATCAAGTGCCTCAAGCTTTATAAATATACTGATTGCCATGTATTGGGTATTCTTTACCTCTACTGCTCATTTTCATTATTTTACTTAGCAGATTCATCAAATATATTGGACTGGGCTGATGAGCAGCAATATGCCAATGAAGAACAACATAACAGCAGTGTTTCTGACAGCAGCAGCATTTCTGATGAGATAATAGGAACTCTTCCTTTTTTATTCCGTGGTAAAATAATCAAGATTGCAGGATAACAGAATAACAGAGTTGGAAGGGAGCTTGGAGGTCTTCTAGTCCAGCCCACTGATCAAGCAGGACATCCTAGACCTTTGGAGACTGGCTGTCTAGTCACTTCTTAAAAGCCTCCAGTGATGAAGCACCCACAATTTCTAAAGGCAAGCTGTTCCACTGGTTAATTGTTCTCACTGTTAGGAAATTTCTCCTTAGTTGTAGGTTACTTTTCTCTTTGATTAAGTTTCCATCCATTGTTTCTTGTCTTACCTTCTGGTGTTTTGGAAAACAGGTTGAACCCCTCTTCTTTTAGGCAGATCCTCAAACACTGCTATCATGTCATCCCTAGTTCTTCTTTTTCCTAGACTAGACATACCCAATTCCTGCAACTGTTCTTCATATGTTTTAGCCTCCAGCCTATAGGATTTGCACCTCTTTTCTTACACAAATTCCTATTCCAGCTCATAATGTGCATAAATATCAATATGAAGCAGATTACTGGGTGACCAGATAAATAAAAACCATCTAAATTTCAAGCCCCATATAAGACTCCTAAAATAACACAAAATTCATAAAATCACAATATATTCCTACTCTCACATATAATAATATTGATTGGGTTGAATGCATCCTTACAGTAGGTCCACTGCAATCTAAATTCATTTTTCAGATAGATAGGTTTATTACACAGAGAACACATTCAATAAAAGCACAAAGAACCAAAGTCAATTAATTATCTTTTTTTGATTATTATTTTTTAAAAAATTAACTCACATGGACTCATTTAACTCTTCTTTATCCAAAAAGTTTTGGAATTTCTCTTCAAAATTCAGCCTCAAAATCCGATTGTGCACCCTGACGACACGATTTACTTTCAGTGCAGTGATGCCATATGCTTTGAAGTCCCAGGCACAAAATCGGGATAAAATCAATTCATAACAGGAATTAAACCTGTGGTTAAGAGAGGACATGAATCACTATAATTAGTCAATAGAAAGATACCCTGCCCAAATACACTAGACAAAATTTTAAAAAACCTCTCCCTCCATTAATTACATTACAATAAAATCTAAGACAATTTCTCAATTTTGAAGGTAATTACTGTTGTTTTCAGATAAAAACAGCAGGAAGATTTCTCAATATTATTCTGAAAAAATAATGTCTATGAGGTGATGAGCAAGCAACTGAAATTTACATTTAGTTTGCTTTCAAACTTTATCATCACCTTACACTAAATTTATATTCCTTTATTTTGAATGTAATAGATTTGAGCACAAAACATAACAATGAAAGCTGCTTTCCAGCAAGTCAGACTATTAATTCATCTAATACTGATTACAATGATCAACCTTCAGAATTGAAAAGTGATCTTGGCATGCTTGACTGAAGATGGTGGAGACTGAACCCGAGATATTCTACTATATATACTTTCTCTGTCCCAGTGTTCTGAGAAAAATTTGCTTTCCTTTGAATGAAGTAACCTAGTAATTATTGCCATACATATTATCTGAAGTAAATTACTTCTTGGAATTTTTTTTATATAGCTTATCTACCTGTATTATATACAAGGTAGTCCTCAACTTACAACTGTTCATTTTATAATAGTTTGGAATCATGACAGCCTCGGAAAATTGAGTTATGACCCATCCTTCAAGTTAACAATGACTCTTGCACCACCCCCATGGTCACATGATCACAATTCCCGCACTTGACAACCATTTGCATTTATGATGGTTGCAACATTTTGTAGGCATATGCAACTTTCCCCATCAACAAAATCAATTGGGGAAGCTGAGTTTGCTTAACAACTATGTGATTCACTTAACAACCATGGTAAAAATGGTTATAAAATCAGGTCTGTTCAAAATGATAAGTCCTTGTGCTCTCTGGGTTTGGTTGTTTTCTTGCAGACATTTCATTACCAAAACTAGGCAATGTTACTTATAACTCACTGACTTATGATGGAAATTCCAATCTCCATTGTGCTTATAAGTCAAAGACTAGCTGTATAGTAGGTGTTCCAAGCACAGACTGAAGTAGTGATTGCAATGTGATGTCTATGTGGGGTGCTGTAAAGGAGTATAGTAGAGTAGAGTAGAGTAGAGTAGAGTAGAGTAGAGTAGAGTAGAGTACAGTACAGTACAGTACAGTATCAATGTAACTTATTGCTTTATTAAATTTTGGAGGGGTTTGCTGTACAATGCATATAAGGCTGCATATTATTTTCTGCTTCCTTATGAGTAGGGCTTTCCCTTCTCTTGTAGAAATCAGTCTTTTCCCACATATTATAAGTAAGTCTATGGTTAACAATATCTGAATCTCTCGAAAGTGCTATCTAGGTGGCAAAGCAAGGATGAACTGAAAGCTAGATCAAGTGGCATACAGAGTTCAAGGAAGGGGAGATTTATATCATGCTTTTTACCCCAAAATGATATTTAGGGTAGTTGTCAGGTGCAAAAGACCAGGATCACATGTGAAGTTCCAATTAAACAGCTATATTGCTTATGCCTATGCAGAGGAATATTCTCAACTAATGCTTAGCACCTACTAGACATTAGATAAGGGTCATGGGAATTCATAGTGGGTTGGACTTAGTACGCTTATAGCTATGTAGAGACTCTAGGCCAGGGGTGTCAAACTGCCAGCCCGTGGGGTGGTTGCATTATGCGGAGACCGCATCCACCTCAGCTCTGGCAAAGCAAATAAAGTTGCGGTACCCCACGCCACGTCACGTGGCGAGTTTGACACCTGTGCTCTAGGCTGATCCCATTTTTGACACTACTCTGCCATTTCTTCTACACCTGTTCACACCTTATTTACTTTTTGATTGACCTAGAGTATCTCTTAATCTTATTCCCTGACTGCTAGGACAACATGTCCTGACAGTTAGAATAGACTAAAATAGTATAGAGCTGGAAGAGACCTTGGAGGTCTTCTAGTCCAGCCCCCTGTTCAAGCAGGAGAACCTACACCGTCTCAGACAGGGGAATGTCTAGTCTCTTCTTAAAAATCTCCAGTGATGGAGCGCCCAAGATTTCTGGGGGTAAGCTGTTCCACTGATTGATTGTCCTCACTGTCAGGAAGTTTCTCCTTAATTCCAGGTTGCTTCTCTCTTTGATCAGTTTCCAACCATTGTTTCTTGTCTTTCCGTCTGGCGCTTTGGTAAACAACCTGGCCCCCTCTGCCTTGTGGCAGCCCCTCAGATACTGGAACCCTGCTATCATGTCTCCCCTATTTCTTCTTTTCTTTAGACTAGCCAAACCCAAGTCCCGTAGCCATTCTTCGTATGTTTTAATCTCCAGGCCTTTGATCATCTTAGTTGCTCTTCTTTGAATTTTTTCCATACTTTCGACATTTTTTTGGTGATATGGTGACCAAAATTGGTTGCAGTATTCTAGGTGTGGTCTTACTACGATTTTATAAAGCGGTAATACTACTTCCCGTGATCAGTGCAACAACTTGCCTCCAGATGTTGTGAATGCTCCAACACTGGAAGTTTTTCAGATGAGACTGGACAAACATTTGTCCAAAATGTATAGGACCTCCTGCCTGATGAGGGGTTTGGACTAGAAGACCTCCATGTTCCCTTCCCACTCTGTTATTCTTTTATTCATCTGACTCAAAAGCTCACAAATGTAAAAATGGAATGACACTTTGATTCCCACAATGGATGAATGGCTGTAAAAGGTGATAGAGTTAGCAGAATGGCTAAATCTGCATTAACCATGTTTGTTTTCCTTAATCTTTTATAACTTTCTTCCCTTCTGTTTTCTATACAAAATATCCATTTTCCTTAAATTATAGGTTGTTATGATGTCCCAACTGCCAAAGCTGCAATATGGAATATAGAAAGTTGTATTTTACAAGTCACTGGGCTATTACATCTTATTGCCAAGATTGACTTGCTGTCAGTTTCCCTGTTTTTAGACAGGCAATAGCATCTAGGTATATCATGAATTAGGGACGCGGTGGCTCAGTGGGTTAGGACGCTGAGCTAGTCGATCAGAAGGTCGGCAGTTTGGCGGGTCGAATCCCGAGTGCCGCGTAACAGAGTGAGCGCCTGTTACTCGTCCCAGCTTCTGCCAACCTAGCAGTTCGAAAGCACGTAAAAATGCAAGTAGAAAAATAGGGACCACTACGGGGGGAAAGTAACAGCGTTCCGTGCGCCTTTGGCGTCTAGTCATGCCAGCCACATGACCACGGAGACGTCCTCGGACAAGTGCTGGCTCTTCGGCTTTGAAACGGAGATGAGTACCGGCCCCTAGAGTCGGAAACAACTAGCACGCATGTGCGGGGGAACCTTTACCTTTACCTTATATCATGAATACATGCAGATATGCTCCACAACCAGTGGCCTCAACCCCTTTTACTCCTGATGCCATTAAAACACTGCAAGGTTAAAGATTAAAATTTTAGAACACTGCAAAACAACTGTACCAAACATCATTTGGTGAGCCCTCTTCAAATCGTGTGTTTCCCACAGATTCCAGTTCAGTAAGTAAAAACTGTACTGCCAAATTGCTGGTTCTCTTCTTCTTCTTGGCTTCCACTTGATAAATACTTTCAATTCTGCAATATAAAACACAGGAGACACCATAGCTGAAGATTCACAGTGAATGGCAAAGTACAGAAAAGGGCAATGATCTAAAGAACTGCTTAGCAAGCATGGGTCCGGAGTACCTTAGGGAGCACCTGCTGCCGGCATCAACTTCCCTCCGCCCTGTGCGCTCCCACAGAGAGGGCCTCCTCAGGGTGCCACCAATCAGAGAATGTCGATTGGTGGGCCCCAGGGGGAGGTCCTTCTCTGTGGGCGCCCCGGAGCTATGGAATCGGTTGCCGGTTGAGCTCTGGATGGTGCCCGATCTTCGCTCCTTCCGTCGCGATCTGAAGACATTCTTATTTGAACAAGCCGGCCTGGCCTGATGGGGGATGGTTTGGGTTTTTTATTCTCATTTTATTATATGTATTTATTGTTTTTAGCTGGGCACATGTTTAATTCTTTTTTAACTTTTGTATTTTTGTATTTTTATATATCTGCCCTGTTCACCACCCTGAGTCCTTCGGGAGAAGGGCGGTATATATATAAATAAAATCATCATTATTATTATTATTATTATTATTATTATTATTATTATTATTATTATTATTATTATTATTATTATTATTATTATGCAGGACCTCAGACCGTCCTAATGAAGGTTTTTTTTCCTGATTTTCCAACTTTCCCCTACTAAAACATGTTATCTGCCTTATTTAACTTAAACAGATACAATGGAAACACAATCAGTATTCAAATTCTATCAAGTGCTCTGCAAGAACCAAAAGTGTACCTGCACTCCATTGCATGTATAAAGTTGCTATAATAAAAGAATAATATTTACCACTATTACATAAAAGAATAAGCATGTCTCTTTTTAATGTTAGATTAAGGATGGCGTTAGTTAAAAAAATCCAGGATTTGTCAAAGTTCAACGTTACTCCCAGCTAGAATTAATGTATTTTTGTACCTGAAAAGAAATGTGATCCTGAATTTTAGGCTATTCATGCATCCCTGAAATTATCCAACCCAACTCATCACATTCCATTTTTTAGCTAATGGAAAATAGTCCTCCCATTATAAAGGAGAATTATTTGGGGAAATACCCACTTTCCTTTCAGTTAAATACAGTATTTTTGCTTTCATCACGCACATTAATGTCCCAACGGAAACTATTTCAGAAAAGGCAAAAGAAGCGATTTTTTTAGAGGGCCCCTGACATCTACGAATGTAAAAATATCAACATGAAAATCATTAATCTAAAAATTCAGTACTGAATTTATACAGAGATAACCTTTCAAGTCCTAAAGTTCTGATATGGATTTCCTGAAAACCTCTCTCCTTGCTGCAAATTCTTTCACAATAAAATAGTATTTCCTAATGACATAAACGCAGCAGAGCATCTTACTTGCCTCTTCCAGAGGACATGTTAAGTTTGAAAGAACTTGAGGACCAGCATGCAACCCACAAGCCCAAAGTGGATCTTATTTCAAGCAATGAATTCAGTGTCTTCAAGTCCCAAACCTGTTCAAACAGCAGCCCTTGCACCTTTCACAAGATGTACATACTCCTGCAGTTTCTTGTTCCAGAAATTTATTCTTCTTTTGAGAGCATCTAATTTAAGTAGAAATAGTTGCTCCAGACTGGATTCCTCTGAAGTCTCATCTGGACTCTCAACATCCCCATCTGATTTTTCATATTCAAAGCTCCAGCTTGAAGAAACTTTACTAGCTTGTATTCTACCACTTGCTTGAAGTTCCATTAATTCACGTTCTAGCTGTTTCAAGACAGTAAAACAAATGCATTAGTTTGACTGAAAGTTATGAAGATTGTGAACATTTAGTGAAAAGCTAAAGCCCAAAATTATAAATAATGTGCAAAAATAGGACAAGAACCAGTACATGTTTTGTTGCACATCACTGCATAAATAAGAAAATACAAATAATGATGTTATTCCACAATGAAGAAAAATACTAGAGTAAAATTATCCAGTAGGCGCACATTCTAGAAACTATATCTAATATCTAATAAAACTATTGCCAAAGATACTAATATACGGTAGCCAAGAAATGGGGTCCTTAACACTTAGAGCACCAGACCCAGGGCTTTTTTTCTCCTAGAATGCTCAGAACGGCGTTCTGGCACCTTTTTTTGCCCACACACACAAAAAA
This sequence comes from Vipera ursinii, assembly GCF_947247035.1. Classification (NCBI taxonomy): domain Eukaryota; kingdom Metazoa; phylum Chordata; class Lepidosauria; order Squamata; family Viperidae; genus Vipera; species Vipera ursinii. Next base: position 27,050,485 of record NC_139512.1, on the reverse strand, counting down.
GCTTTTGCACAAGCTGTGCTACTCCCTCCAAACTCGCGCATCCTACTTTCCTAAGACGCGCGAGTTTGAAGTTGGAGAAGCCAAATGAGTAAAGTAGGATGTGTCAATTTGGAGTTTGGGAAGGCGGGCATCTGATGGCGACTGCCGCTTCAGCACTGTCAGCGAGAGTTTGCATGGGAGCGGGCTGGCGAGGAGCACATGGCAAGGCTACCGCTCCCTCTGCCATCGGCCAGCACTTAGCAGGCACTGAACAGAGAGCAGACTTGCAGCATGACAAACCCCCACGGCCTCGACAAGGCACTGAAGATGTCTCTGCAGAAGCGGCAGAGAGAAAGAGAGATTGAGCCAGCAGGGAAGCAAAAGTGTGGGGAAAGGAAAGCATTGCAAAGTAAGCTAACTTACAAAAAGGGGATCTCTGTCTCTCTCTGTCTCTCTCTCTCTCTCTCTCTCACACACACATACTTCTCCACCCTTTAATATCTCTCCCCCACCCCCTTTAATGTCTTCCCCACCCCCTTAATGTCTTCCTCCACCCCCTTTAATATTTTCCCCAACCCCTTTAATGTTTTCCCACACCCCTTAATCTTTTCTCCCACCCCCTTTAATGTCTTCCCTACCCCCTTTAATATCATGTCTTCCCCCTTTAATATCTCTCCCCCACCCCCTTTAATATCAGTGAGGCTCCTCCAGTGGACCATGAGCCGGTGCTCGCCCCGGTCCCATCCCCCCTCCACCGGAGACCATCAGATTTGCCCCAGTCCTGCCCAGCTCCGAACAAGTGCCCCTGACCCAAGTGACTGAGCTGGCCATGCCCACACAGTAGGCCATGCCCATGCCAGATTAACAAGATTTAGGATTAGGATTTATTAAATTTATACAAGATGAGAGTTCCGGCACCTTTTTTAAAGAAAAAAAGCACTGACCAGACTGATCACATAACAAGGACTTCACAGCCGTACAAAAGGCCAGATGGGCCAGCATGATCCTAATCTCATCCTAAACTCTGAAATTTTCAAAGTGAGATTGAACCTGGAACATTCTGGACTGCAAAGCCTGCATTCTACCAAGCTTTTTAATGAAGAAAGGCTCACTAGAGAATTGCTGCCATTACTTCTGAGGGAAACAATCTCCTACTTGAATTACTGAAAGTATAACAATAGATTTTGGGCAGGCATGTGAAACTTCAATGGTAGAATTCAAACAACAGAATTCAGCCAGAATTTACTTTGGTGGTGGCGGGGTTTGCCTTTCTTACATGTTTCACACAGCAGCTGAAATGTTTAAGACGATCTTCTGGCAATTTCTGTAGCTTGTTCTTTCTTTCTTTTAGCTTTTCAACCTCCTCATTCAGTTGCCTGTGAACACTCTTGATTCGCATATTGTAGTACATCACTTTTTTCATCACAATTGTCTTCAAAAAATAAAAGGGAAACTCAGAAAGAAGCTGAATGTTAGCATTTAAGGATACAATAATAAATTAAAAATTCTAAAATATCATCATGCCATTGTTGGATTGTAGTCCCCAAATTTGAACAAGGTGGACATGATATGGAACAGTCTCGCATAGGAAAACATTTCAATGTTCCTTCTATACTTTCTCTATCTGCATCAGGCCCATTCCCACACAATGGAAGTGCTTTTACACCATTCCTTATTGTAAAAAATCTGCTCTTCTCTGGGTAAAGTTCCAATGCTTCTACAGCAGGCATGTTGAACTTGTGACATTACGTGACGTCGCACAACGTATCGTGAATTTTTCCCCATTGCCGGCAATGGGGTGGGCGCGGTTTTAGTATGATGCATCTGGTCCGCGGGCCGGCAGTTTGACATGCCTGTTCTACAGCAAGCAGCTCCATACAATGACGACATCAAGAACAGTTAATGAATAGTGGACTAACACTAATTTATTTATTTATCCAATTTATTTGCTGCCCATCTTGGTTCAGGTTGAGCAGCTAACATAAATATATCTATTTATGGAAGAGGGACAGAATCATGGATATTCTAAGGCAGGGGTGTCAAACTGCCGGCCCACGGGCTGGACGCATCATCCAGAAGCCACACCCACCCCATTGCCGGCAATGGCAAAACTGTCCCAATAGGTTGACATGTCTGTTCTAAGGTAAAGGATGAACAGTGTTGAGAGAAACAGTCCTTTTGAAAGGCAAAATGAGCCATCTGTACAGTAGTTTAATGGTACAGAGGCTAATTTCTTTCTGATCCAATTAAAAAAAAACATGTATTTCACCAAGATGTGCAGTAGGTTCATTTAAAAAAAAGAAACAAGTAAAGTAAAATGCAATAAGGTTATTTGCTATGACACATATCCACAAAGTTGCTAAAACAATAATTTCCAAAATGTGTTTTCAGTTTTTTCTCCAGTTTCTCTCTATGGGTTTGTTTTTTTTAAACAGGAAAATTAAAGCAATACAAATTTCTCAAAACAGAGAAAGGAGACCTATCAGAGATAAGATTAGTCTTTATTCTCAGCAAACATTTTCTAAATTGGAAATGATGAAGGAGATTGCTTTTTCACACATATACCCCATAAACTAATTTTATCACACTGATAAATGACAGTGATTCAAAAAGACTTCTCTTGCAGATCTTACTTAATATCAGGACAATTCATTTCCTTGGAATATTACAAGTACAGGCAATCCTTCAAATGGGCTGTTTGCAGCTTTAAAAGTCAGATGTAACTTCTTAAACTGAATCTAGAAAACGACTTGCATACGGTGCAGATTTTTCAATATTGGAGTGGTACAATTTGGGCAATTAAAGATTGCTAGGCACTCTTCAAGAATAGCTTATATAAAACATTCAGCAATGATTTGAAGTGATGAAACCAACAATTTAATGGATAATTCCTGTGGTATCAGATTGATACTAGAACATTCAATTAGCATAGTAAAAATCCTTGTGCAATGCACTCCTTTCCATCAACAATATCTGATAGCATACAGTATGGGAAAAGCTGAACCTAGCTTTTCAGGATTAGCACAGGTCTTCAAGAACAGGTTTAATATCACGCTCCAAACCAAAGAACTAACATTTAGTCTTAAAGAATTTCAGGTGAGGGTCATTTTCCTGCCACACATGACTGAATCTGGGCAACATTCAAAAGACAGCCTAGGAGGTAATTATTAGGCTTTCTATATTTAGCAATAGGGATAGCCCCATTAGCATAGCTCTTCTCCCCTGGAAAAGGATTCTTCTGTCCTATTCAAACAACTGTTGAAGTTAGGATTAAACTACAAGTCAGATAATCAAGTAAACCTATAATTAACTGAAGAACTGTTTAAATTAATTTAAAAAATAACTAAGCATTAATCTCTACGATTGATATTATTGTATTGTATTGTATTATAGACTTGGCTATTTGAACTTGCCGGCCTGGACTGAGGGATTGGGATTTTAGATCTTAAATTTTAAAAATTTTAAATTTTAGAATGTGTTTATTATTTAGGGCTATTTGATTTAATCTCATTTTAATTTTTATATATTGTGTGTTGTTTATAGCGTTTTAATTGCCCTGTACACCGCCCCGAGTCCCTTCGGAGAGGGGCGGTGTATAAATCTAAATAATAATAATAATAATAATAATATATATGGAATACTCATATAATTAGCTAATAGTAACTTTTTCTGTTCTGATTCTTAAAATTTGTACTCACCTCTGCCAGCTCTTTGATTTGTTTAGAAGATACATCGTAAGTGTCAAGCTTTTGAAGCAAAGGAATGTGATATAGCACATGTGTTGCATAATTGAAAAGATGACAAACAGGGTTGGGTTCATACTGGGGGTCATTCAAACACAGGTCTCTTAAACAAGGCAATCTTGCCAAATTGGTAATTTCCTTTGCAAAAGAAAAAGAAAATGAAAAAGCACCACTTTCAAATATATCTAATATCAAGAACTATTCCAGGCTTCTCCATTCAGAGGAAACCTGCATAAACTTAGGAATAAAATAAACTGAAATATTTCAATGTTACAATTTCTTAACAACAAATAACCTTGCTCCATATTACCCTGCTCCTCTGTGAATCGCACTGTTTGCCAGTTTTGCTTCCAGGTCCAAGTCAAGGAGCTGATGATGACTTATAAAACCCTGCATTCCATAGGACTGTGTTACTTGAGGCACCACCTTTCCCCAATCATATCTACATGTCCCATCAGGTCCAGCATGAAGGGTATATTCTATGTCAGCCAGGGATTGTCATCTTTAGGGCACAGGAAGGCAGCTTTCCCTGCTGTGTTTCCCTTTCTTTGGAACATTATCCCCCAGAACTCAGATTGGCCCAACTTTCGATGTTTGTTGCAAGGCTCTAAAAACATGGTTTTGCCAACAGGCATGGTGAGCCAAGGGTGTGGCAGAGCTGTGCAGTGGATGTATTGATTGTTACTGATGGATATTGACTATCCATCAGCATGAATTTTTTGTAGAGTTATATGGTTTTTAGTTTGTATTTCTTTTTAATAATTGTATTTGTATTGTATTTGTATTTGTGTCTCTATACTGTTTTTTCTACGAGTTGCCCAGAGATACATTGAGATAGGCAGCTTTATAAATCTGAATAATAAAAGAAATTAATAAACCAGTTACATCAATCAAGCCAATGAGAAGACAACACTTACTTTAAATGAGCATATTCTGTTACCGGACAAATTTAATTTTTCAATACTTTCACTTGGATCTAAGCGGTTTCCTAAAAGAGAAAAGGAGGGAAATTATTCTTGAACTTTCTCCTTTTTTCTGGTTTTGGTTGCTATTCAAAAAACTAAGCAAGGTCAGATCTGGTTACTGGTTAGACAGATGGTCACCTGGAAATGCAAAGCTGTAGGAAAGACTGAAAAAAGAAGAAAGTAGTCTCATATAACTTCTATATTGTTGCCAAGAAAACTGCATGGGTGTGCCCATGGAAGAAATAGGAAAAAAATCTGATTCAAGAGTCTTTTTTCTTTTTTCTTTGTAAATTGTAATAGTATACAAGTAAATACAATAGAACAATTTCTACAGAAAAATAAATTTCTCTACACATAGGCAAATCTTTTAAAAACACATTGGATCCACTTGACAATCTAGCATTCTATTTTCCACAATAATTAACAACTGCCTCTGGAAGTTCATGGGAAGACCTGAACACAGTAGCCCTCTCCCAACTTAGACTAAGGAAGATGACCTTGATAGAGACATACAAGATTTGTTGCATCATCTTCCTTACACTCTATACCCATTAATGTTCCTGTGCTAATAATATTCAGAAACATGCACCTCTGATCCAGGATAAAGTTATATTTCCTCTTTTATACAATTGATATCAGTGATACAGCAACATCACAGCCAAAGTCCATGACTCAGCCAAAACAGTTGACTGATTCCTCAAACCCACTATCAACTCCTGGGCTGAAATAACATGAAATAGGCTGAAGTGGGATTGATGCTGTTTCTCATACCACTTTATTTTCTTATTATTTGTGTCAAAACATGATGTGATTACAAATGCCTGTGTTATTATTTGTACATACTGAAAAAATTGGGTAACAAAATGAAACTTATACTCTGGTAATAGGACAATCACTTGAAGATTGTCCTATTGTCACTAAAATTCCCCCTAGGTAAAACCGTTAAGCTTAGCATCTAAAATCTTAGCTGTACTACTGTATTGCATAGCACGGAATATAAAAGTTTCATACTACTGTAAATCGCAAGCTACTGAGCAAGTTTCATACTATTGTAAATGATAAGCTACTGAGCAAGAGAAGGGTTCTGTTCGCTGTTGTTTGCTCCATTAGTAATATGCAAAATAACAGATACGCAAAATCTTGTACCAATTTTACTAATATTGTTATCTGCAAGATTGAGTTCTTTCAGTCTCTGCAATGAAGTCAGCCCCTGTAAAAAATACAGATTATTGTATTTAGAATCATATAACGTTGCAAATTCTTAAATGTAGCTATTCTTTAAACCAGACATACATTAGACGATGTTGCATAAAGCAAATGATTTTGGAAAACAATTTTAAACCAAGCTGTATTTTGTCTAATTTTCTGCATGTATTTTGTCTAATTTTCTGCTTGTTTCCTGAGTACAACCATTAAGGGTAGGCTTTCTACAACTATTTTATTTAGCAGATTCCTAATAATTTTATTCCTTTAATACGGATAATAGCTTTGCAATTGTGGAACTCTATCGGAAGATTAAGTTCAAATAGCTCTTATGCTATTTTGTTTTAAATTACAATGGAGGACATCCTTTGTTCATCGATTCTTGACACTTGCAGAGTTATTATAAAACAAGATCCTATTAAGAGTATTATTTTCAAGTGAATATTATTTCATGTCTGGTTGGATGGTTATTTATTTACTTGCTTTAGAACAAATAATTTTAATGTTGGTTGTTTAAATTTTAACTGTATCTTAATTCTACCTGCAGAAGGAGGGGGGCGAGAAGCAAAGAAGAAAAAAAGGAAAGGGAAAGAAAGAAAAAATCTTTATAATTATTGGTGGATTGGGAAATATAATTAATCACCTGTACAACTGGGACACCTAAGAGATTAGTACTGCTGAAATTGTATTTGTATTGTTGACAAATATATTGATCAGAAAGTCCTTTTGGTGATAAAAGTGCTTCTGGAATAAAATAGATCAGCTGTTCTAGCTGTTCTACAGTTTCTACACAATTTTAACTATTTAAGTATTATCTTCTTCTCTCTCACTTGCTTACCCTTACAAAGAAGAAATAGTTGAGAATCAATAGCTCTTCAAAACCCAATCTTACCTGTATTTCTTTAATCTGGTTCCCATTAAGCCAAAGTATCTCCAGCTTTTGTAGCATTTCCAGATTTTCAATAATCGAAATCATATTGCGATACAGGTAAAGTTTTTGCAAAAGAATACATTTTTCCAAACCAGCAATTTTCTGCAAAGAAATTAAAGTCACCAATGAGGAAAATGCAGAATTTCCAGAAAGTAGAACAAGAGTTTAGGGGAAATGCCTTAACCACACTGCCAAACTGTCATCTAAACCTGGTACATGAAGCTTTAATTTCATTCTCACCATCTCATTAGATAGACATAAGCCACTATATTTTCAGACTTCCCTTTCTATACATAGGCCTGGGCTCCTCCAAATACTTCTGGGATAAGTAATAACCTTTAACTACTTAAAATGAACTATTACTGCTTTTAACATGTCTTAATGTTGCAGTACATCCACAATTCATGATTACCAACTTTTTTCTAATGCACAAATATAAATTTGAAACATAGGAGAAGTTAGTCTTTCTTGAATCAACTTTGATTACTAGAAATTTCACAAACAAGGGGATGTAATTTTCAGGACAACAATACAGTAATAGTTCAATGCTACATTTTTCAAGCAACTAAGATATACTAGTGGTTTTCTGTCCACGTTCTAATCAGATATGGCCCTGTTTTTCAAGATTTGAGCATATGTTAACATCAAATAATACATTTAATTTGAGGTATGAGACAAATGCAAAATAGATTGAGACTTTTTACTTGGGCAACTTCTCTATCTTTGCTAAGATTGTAATCAGATTAAAATCTAAGTATACAAGCTGTAGCTTCAGAGCTACATTCTCTTCAAAAATAGGCGAGGCCTATGCATTCATTAAAAGGTTGTGCAAAATATTACATCTTAGAACATTCTGAGCTTGGAAAGGCCCATGCTAAGTTGGAATGACCTACTTTTGAATGAGAACATTCTGTGACAAAATATTTTGCTCGCTCTATATTGCAACCAAATCTTGTTAAGTAAATACACATGTATAAATTAATGTTTTTGACTATACTTTGTGTTATGTAAAATTAATAGAGTTGGTGTTTTCACTGAATCTATTTTGGAAGTGTTTGGGGTGATTAGAAAACATCTTTCATAATGTGTGTGACTTATCTGGGGGAAATTGGAAACTTAATTCAAGCATGATTTCCTGAAAGAATTAGGTGTAGGCTTTGCTACTAAGAAAATACTGGTGTTCCCAAGCCCAGTGTTATTATCATCTGCCATGGAAGTGTTATAATCACCAAAACAGAGAGCAGTTTGAAAGAGGCTTTCCCCCCCCCCCCCAAACTGGGACAAAAAAAATGCATGGGAACACAGTGGATGAGTGAATAATAAAGAGTATCATAACACTAGATTGCTCAGTCAGATACAGCATTGAGATGGCAGAAGGACAATAAAAAGTGGGTAGAAAAATGGTTATGCATTGTGCTATGAATAACATTATCTCCACTAGAATCTAAGAAAGCATGAAAAATGTTGCACAAACTGGCAGGATCCCAAAGCAGAAGGTGAATTTTGGTTCAGGGAACACAGCCTCTTAGGTGATTGTGTTCTTCCAAAGCCAGCCTTGCTCAATATTTTTGTGCTTAATATTTTAGTTATTCAACAGTGTTTACTCTCATGATGAAATAAAATAATGAATAAAAAGAAATGAAAAAGAAATTAAATCTTTTTTTGTTTATATACAGTACTACTTTTTCTAGTACAGTCCTGGCGTACCGCTCAAAAAAGTCAGATTCTTTAAACTAGAAAAAGTTGCAAAAGAGTACAAGTTAAATAAAGATTTCCTCATGCACCGGAAATTAAAATGCTGGACTTTAGTTCATACTTACTGTCAAACAGCATTCAGCTATCCATAATTCTTTAAGAAACGGACAGTTCTCTAAATCAGAAATCCACTGGATGTGCTGCCTAACCAGAGTTAGTTTTGTTAAACCAGGGAAATGAGACAAGCCTACTATTCTGGGGTAGCCTGAGAAAAACATTTCCAAGCTTTGTGTTGAAGGTCCTTCTTGCTCAAGTCTTTCATAAGCCAATCCATTACTTGTACACTGGAAGAAACAGATAAAATTATTAGTATGTGTTTGTTATGACTGAAAGATAAAACTATAAGAAAACTTCAAATAGCTTTGTATTTTGACAAGTAAGTATCCAGAAGAACTCCATATGTATTTATTTTGGTCTAATACTAATTCTAGAGAGCCCTTATGTTTGAAATAGTGGTGAATATCTAGCTCAGATGTAGGATGAGGGTGAAGGTTCGTTCTTCAAGCTTGTGGGTTGGTTTCCAAATGTTTTGTTACCAGGCTAGAAAACATCTAGCTAGGTAAAACTCCGCTGAAGATGTTTCCTAGCCTGGTAACGAAACGTTCGGAAACCAACCCACAAGCTTTACCCTCAGCCTTATGTTGCCTATTTCACTGCCTAACTTTTTTTAAAAAATTGAATTTTACACTGCAATTCACCATTTGGTCTACATCTTTTTTGGCTGCAAGGACCACATACATCTCAATGATTTTCACCTTAGCTGAGAAAATTTAATTTACAACACACAAGGCTTCGCCATCTACTCTGAGTGACAAAGAAGAGTAATAATACTATAGGATCATCAAAAATAGTTAAAGCAAAAAGACAATATTGTGAAAACACTATGCCATTGCACTGAAAATCTGGAAAATTGCCTTATTAATGATAACCCGATTGTTAGTAAGAAATAATCACAATTTTCAAAAGATGTGTTCACATCACATGCTGATCAGTCATTACTTTAACAGTTGATAGAATTAACCATATTTAGCAAGTCACGCAAACACAGTTAGAGAATACTTGTTCATCAGTGAAATGAATACAATGATTATGGGTCTCAAGATCAGTGGAGTACTCAGTTGTATACCCTGCTCCTCATAATGACAAACAGATTCTACTGGAATCCTTACAAGGAAGAATAAAAACACAGAGACTGCAACAGTCTCCTAGTAACTTCTAAAAGAGTTCAAATGGGAACCTTGCAGCATTTATATAGTTCTTATAAAAATATCAACTGATAAATCTATCATATTTGCATATAACCCTGAAAAGTATTAAGATTTCTTGATTCTATCTTCTTAAAGACTCTCCTTTACAGAATATGCAGTAACAAGGAACATTCCTTGAAAATGCATGGTTGCAAACTACAGCAGTGATAATCAATGCTATTTGATATGATATGAATTATTATTATTATTATTTATTCGTTTTATATACCGCCCTTCTCCCGGAGGACTCAGGGCGGTGTACAGAGCAAAGTAAGTATACAATAAACCAACAATAAAACAAAACCCCAGATCTACAAATAAAACCCCAAATCTATCAGGCCAGGCCGGCTTGCTGGAATAGATAGGTTTTTAAATCTCGCCGAAAGGTGCGAAGGTCGGGGGCCATCCGGATTTCGGCTGGTAAGCGGTTCCAGAGGATTGGCGCACCCACCGAGAATGCTCTCCCCCTGGGGGTCACCAGCCGGCATTCTCTGACCGGTGGCACCCTGAGGAGGCCCTCTCTGTGGGAGCGCACAGGACGGAGGGGTGTTGACGCTGGCAGTAGGTGCTACCGTAGGTAATCCGGACCCATGCCATATAGGGCTTTGTATGTCATCACTAGCACCTTGAATTTCACCCGGAAGGCAACTGGAAGCCAGTGCAGCTCACGAAGCAGAGGTGTAATATGGGAGTATCGGGGAGCCCCCAAAAGTGTCCGTGCAGCTGCACTCTGTACCAGCTGAAGCTTCCAAGTGATTCTCAAGGGTAGCCCCATGTAAAGAGCGTTGCAGTAGTCAAGACGAGAGGTCACAAGTGCATGGGTGACTGTACGTAAGGCATCCAGGTCCAGATAGGGTCGTAGCTGGCGCACCAGACGAACCTTAGTGAAAGCCCCCCTAGTCACAGCTCCTATGTGATCTTCTAAGGAGAGCTGTGAATCTAGGAGGACACCCAGGTTGCGAGCCCTATCTACGGGGGGCAGTAACTTGCCCCAAATATTAAGGGATGGAATACTCTGAATATCCTGACATGCCGGTATGTACAGCCATTCAGACTTGTCCGGGTTGAGTTGAAGCCTGTTCCTCCCCATCCATTCCCGGGCCGCTTCCAGGCAACGGGACATCACGTCAAGGGCATCACTGATGTGGTTTGGGGTCGAGATGAAAAGCTGGGTGTCATCAGCATACTGATGATAACCCACTCCAAAACCACGGATGATGTCACCTAGCGGCTTCATATAGATGTTAAACAGGAGAGGTGAGAGGACCGACCCCTGAGGAACTCCATAAATGAGAGGCCTCGGGATCGATCTCTGGTCACCCGCCAACACCCACTGTGAACGTTCCAGAAGGTAGGAAGAGAACCACTGAAGAACAGTGCCTCCCACTCCCAACTGATTGACAGAATCAGTTTAATATTGTAAAAGATGCCAGACAACCTATTAAACAAATAAGGTGCCAAATTATCCTATTAAATAATAAATAACAGTAAAAGAGATAGAGCAGTGTATATAGCAATAATAACAAGTTAACTTGCTTCCTCTGTACTGCTAGTAAAGCCTATATGTGATATGTACTTAAAAGTTTGCTTCATGTACAACACTAATAAATATTTAATAATACACAAATTACACAAATAATTACACAAATTCTAAACAGTGAATTGAAGGGTTATAAGGGGGTGACATATATGGTAATATTTTTATAAGCCCAGTTGTAAGTTCAGAGGGGTAGTTATTGTTTATCATTCTGTTTGATTGCTATTAAAGAATTAGCAAATATTTAGACAATCAAAGAAGTTTTTAAAAACACACCAAAACTTACCAACTCTTTAATTATTTCATCAGAAGCAATCTGGTTTTGAGAATCACTCTGTATCATTTTCTGAGCATTTCAGCTTAAAAGACATAGTTCATACCTAAAGAATAAAAATGTAATATCTTTCTAAGAAATTAGTTATGAAGCCAAACCTCAGCTGTTAATGGAGGATAAGAGAGGACATATGATAAAATATAAACTTTAAGATATCTAGACCCCAAGCTCCAAAACATCAGAAATCTAGAACACTTTTTCCCAATCTTGGCAACTTTCAGATATACTTCAACTCCCAGAATTTTCAGCATAAATCAGAAGAAATCTGAGGAAAAGGAAGAAGAATAGATTGAATGGAAGATAAACTTATCAGGACAATTGTGGGAAATTGGAGTAATAGGAAGGCGATTGAATGAATACAAACTGTAATTAAATGGCCTTTCTTATTTCAAATAATACATACAATAGAGGGAAAACTGTTTGAGAATTCAAAAGTGCTATCATGGAAGGTTAGTTGGCAAAGCAAAAAAGCCAGAGTAAGGCTGAAAGAAACTAGGGTTTTGATTTATTAGAGGGGATTTTATACTACTGATTAGAGGGTTGAATATGGTGGAAAATAGATAATTTTTAGAAAATAAAGTAACATTATAATTGAATAGGTAAGATGTGTAATAAGGTTAATAGACTCTTGGTTTAATATGGTAGAAAATAGATAACTTTTAGAAAATAGAATAAGATTATATGCAAATAGATGTGTATTTAGAATATTAGATTTTGTTATAAAAAGGGAAAAATGTAGAAGTTGAGATAAGGGAAACTCTGGTCACCTAAAGCTTGGAGATTATAATATACCAAATCTTAAGTTGAATATTGAGTGGAAAGTAAAGCCTGGGAAAAAAGCAATAACAGGACATTGATTGTATATCAGGATGGAATGCAAACACAATTAAGATATGTATAAGCTAAAAATTATTGATAAATGTAACAAAGATGGTTTTACTTAGTTGATAACAATAAGAACTCTATTATCCCAATATGAGATAGTAGTGTAGCAGAGCTGGCTGAGAGGCTTTGCAGGAGCCTGGCCGGAGGGAAGGAGGTGGAGGCTCAGACAGCTGTGGATCGGTGGGTGTGGATTGGGGGAAGAAGAGAAAAGGAAAAGTAGAAAGGGGGTGGGGTGGTTGTTGCTGTAGTCAGGGAGAGACCAGGTGAAGCTGAAGAAGAGTTCGAGGATTTTAGCTGATTCCCTCTCTCTAAAAGAGAAGGAAGGAAAGGGAGAGTGAGAAAGCGGAGTTTTATTGCATCTTTCACAATGGTGGAATATCCTGACCGGAGGGAAGAGAGCGAGCGAGCAGAGAGAAAGTTTGCTGAAGTGTTAGATTCAGAATTTTAACAATGAAGGGGGGGAAGGGGAATTGTCATAGAGAGACCTGGGACTAAAAGCATAGACAGAAGAGAGGGCAGTCGGTGTGGCTTCGGAGAACAGCATCCATCTGTACTTTGCTTACTATGACCAGTGTGAGTGTGGACACTGTGGGGAGTTGCCTCTGCAGGGTGAGCTGATGCTGCATAGCGTCGACTGCCTTAGTTTGTGCTCCCCGTTGCTGGAGGATTTCCCCACCCCTTTTGCGTCTCAAACGGCCACTATAAACTATTGACTATTATTCCAACTGCCTGGGGCTGCTAAGTACTGTCACGCACTGACTGTTGTGGTTGGGGCGGGTCATCTTTGTTCCTGTGAATCCTTCGACGAGAACCTGTCATCTCTCCACTCTGCGAGAGCTCCCGCTAAAAGGACATTGTTGCCAATGTTTGAGGGCACGGCTGTGAGCAAGACTGAAGGGGGAGAGCTAGGAGGGCCTGGGCTTTGGCGGCCCTCAACGGGGTAACGCTACAGTAGATATTAAGGGAAAAAGAGAGGAAATATCTGATGTTGTAACTTGAAATTTGTGCTAAAATTTATGTATGTTTAATTATTGATTACCAGTCACCACATTGCTTTTTAAATGTTTAATTGTAAAATTAGAAAAATAAGATATACGGTAAAACTACTCCAGAAGTCACTACAAGTATAACTGCATACAGATCTATTCAAAAGTGTGTGTGTGTGTGTGTGTGTGTGTTGCAAATAATCCAAAACATAGATTGCCTCACAAGATTTTAGCACCCAAGTTCTAGATTTTTTTAATTAACTGCCTCTATGAGAGTCATTTTTTGAAGATCTGTAAAGATAATCTAGGGACACGGTGGCTCAGTGGGTTAGAACGCTGAGCTTGTCGATCAGAAGGTCGGCAGTTTGGCGGGTCGAATCCCGAGTGCCGCGTAACAGAGTGAGCGCCTGTTACGTGTCCCAGCTTCTGCCAACCTAGCAGTTCAAAAGCATGTAAAAATGCAAGTAGAAAAATAGGGACCACTCCGGTGGGAAGGTAACAGCGTTCCGTGCGCCTTTGGCATCTAGTCATGCCGGCCATATGACCATGGAGACATCCTCGGACAAGCGCTGGCTCTTTGGCTTTGAAACGGAGATGAGCACCGGCCCCTAGAGTCGGAAACGACTAGTATGCATGTGCGGGGGAACCTTTACCTTTACCTTACCTAAAGATAATCTTTTCATTTTTTCCCCTAATAATTAGGATGTTATGTACTAATCTGAGAAAAGAAGTGGATTCTGATGGTTGTATTTTTACTACTTCTGAATGGGTTGCTCAAAACTGGATAGTGTCAATGCTGCTAGCAATAGCTTGGAAGAAATTTACAGAACATATTTACACTACACTGGTTATGAAATATGAAATTCCTTATCATGCATTTGCAAAACAAAACACTGATTTTAGATGCATGACTCAGTTATCTTCTATAAAATAGACAACAGTTTGCTGTTGTAAAATTTGAAGTTAATTGGGGTAAAAGGAGTTACATCCATAAAAATGCTAAGTGTTATTGTGACTAACAACAATTTTTGTAGGTTAAGAGAACATGTTAAAATTATAATTTCCCAAAACACCCTTAATCAGAACAGCATTCTATATATAGAGAACATGATTTCAGACACATTGCCCACAAAACAGGGATACATAACAATTAAAGTGTTCTAGTTTCATTGATTAATGCAACACAATAAATCCAAAAACTATTTTAACAAAACACAAATGCTGCGTTCAAATAGCATATTAAGCACAAATACATATTAGTTCAATGTGATAGTATGGTTCATGTAACATAATATGCTGCAAGGCTGTGTTTAAACCACTACTTGCCCCTTAAAACTACAACTTACTAACTTATGGAAGAAAGAAGATGCTTCTCTTTGGGGGGAGGCAAAAGAAAGCACCTTCCCACCCGTCAAATGACTACAGAATAATTCCATAACCTGAGATGATCGAAATCCTAATCCAACCCATTCGAAGTGCACCTGTTTGGGAAAGGCGATGGAGCAGAGACGATTCCACTGGTCGCCGAGTGCCCCTAATCGTCCTTCCCAGCGGCCATCACTCACCTGCCTGGAGCCAAAGTTGCTGCCCAAATAACTCCAGGCTGTGTACAACAGAGGCCTTCCTCGTCACTAGGCAACCACATTTTCTCGCTCATTGCCAAGCTCCAGCCAACCAGCGGAGACCAAGAGACAGCGTGATAGCACGTGACCTGGCTCCAACTGTGAGGAGAGATGATTGTTCCTCCGCCCAGCGGAGTTTTCGTAAAGTTGCAAGCAGGTCCCGTCAGGATGTCTTCGTTCGGCGCGGGCTGCGATTAACGCCAAGCACTGCGGCTTCAGGGAATAAAATACGGCTGGACTTCAGGCAAAGGTTTTACATGGCTGGAGTTTGCACTTTGTCTTTGAGGGAAGAAAAATCTCAGTTGGCTTCAGAGAGGCTCTAATTAATTCAATGTAAATGTCTGCATCCTCTTCTCTTTTAGTGCACACGTTCTTCGAATTTTACTTACCTCAGTCAGATTTACTTTGGAATCAGTATAGTTTTAATTGCAGCTGACATCATTTTGTGTTGATTGTACTGTGTTTAATTCTAGTACAGAAGGCAGATAAGCCGCCCTCGAAGGGTGTAATCTTTTCTGATAAATGCTATCCATAATAGTTAATAAAAGTCAATTTTTACAATCTGCTATTGTAACTGTAGTAAAACTTACCTTTAAATATGC
The DNA here is from genome assembly GCF_947247035.1 of Vipera ursinii. Classification (NCBI taxonomy): domain Eukaryota; kingdom Metazoa; phylum Chordata; class Lepidosauria; order Squamata; family Viperidae; genus Vipera; species Vipera ursinii. Next base: position 27,034,696 of record NC_139512.1, on the reverse strand, counting down.
TTATTCAGTAATATGTATAAAAATAATGTATAAATATGTAGGACATGAGTAGGAAGGCTACTAAACATTTACAAAGTGGGGGTAGCAGTTAAATGTATAGTATTAGGAACAAGGATGAGTAACATTCTAAGCAGTTAATAACATTGTCTAATCTGTTTACAGTTTCATGCTTAAAATGAATAAAAATTTGACTACAGCTGTAAAAACTACAATCTCAATTATTGAGATTTTGTCTCAGCTTCCGATATTTGGAAGATTAATTTGTCTTTTGTCTCTTGGTGTACCAGATGATACGTAATTCAAGATGATGCCATCATTTTAGACTCTTAGCAACCACATATTCAAGATAAAGTAAAATAAAATTTGTCATTTGTCATTGTCATTTACAGTTACATTAGTAAATGTAAACTCTGTGCTTAAATGGATTTACAGGACTTTTTGAAGGGATTAACTTGTATTTTAGCAAGATTATAGTTGACTTTTAGAAGATATTTAAGAGAAAGTATTTAACAGTTGCTTGTTGCATATGCTGTAGTACAATACGCTGAACTTTCAAACCTGTAAAAGATATTATCGAAAAGACACTGACTGGATTCACATACATTAAAGCAAGATTTAATTATTGTTTAAGGTACAATCACTATTCATGCTAAGCCATAAATTATGATTGACAACCAGGTTGTGAACCTAGCCCAACTACGACTGGGAAAATCCAGGCTCAGTTTCTCACTTAGCCATGAAGCTTACTGAGAGATTTTGAAGCAATCACTGTTTCATATTATAACATATTCTGAGAATTGTGATGATAATGAAGAATTTGTTAAATTATGCTAAAAGAGAAGCATATACCACCCGGAGTTCTTTGAAGACAAGTTGTAAGTGCACTAAAAATGGGAAGTAAAAGAAAGCAGAGTGGTCCAGAGGGACAGGTTTTGAGATCTCAGAAAAACTAAGTACCAATTCCATTTGTACAATTCTGCCTGAGCAAAATTATTTGTCCATCAAAGCTACAAAAACTCTCTTTGGGGTATATGAAGTGCCACTTTTATGCCACCAGATGTCACTTTTTCACATGTGTCTTCCATCCATATACTGAAGAATTTTCTAGCAAATTCTTGTGGTTTCTTAACAAAGCCTTAGTTTATAATGCTTCTATAGGTTATTCATATTTATATTCTGGATTTAATATGCATCATCTAGCCATTTAGGGAGATATTTCATGGATGCTCTCTAATAGCTATGAATCAAAGACACTAGACATTAGATTTCTCTGCTGCTCTAGGAATTTCTCATTGTGATATCACACTGTCTCCTCTGTTTAGTGGCTGAGCTGGTTTCGAATGAAAGTAATCTTACTATTTACAGTGCTGAAGCTCTGCAAAACGTAAGAGTATGTCCCAAGCTGCCTTTTGATTCCTTGTCTAGAATCAATTTTTCCTATTTGCATAGGTTCAGCTGCTTTATAATGTACTCATCATTAGAAGCAAACACACGTTGGGGAGGGGGGAATTAGCAGGCAAAACACATGCAACGTGAATTGAATGAATGAATGAACAGGGAGGCACTCTGAATGCCATTCTTCTATTAGATTACTGAAATGAACAAGTGATTGGCTGTGAACTTAACTTTTTAAGATCAACAGGGGTGATATAATGGATTTCGCAGAGCCAAAGATACTGGATGGAAATTCATAAAAGTTCATAAAACTATTCATACCTCATTCATAGCTTGCTTTGTTACTTCAAGAAATAGAAACATTCATCAAAGAACTTTCTAATTACTGAAAATATTAATGAAACACCCCCCCCCAAACTGCTGTCATCAGCCTTAAGATAAATGGCACATGGCAGATCTTTGGGATCACACACGATTGGACTGTATTTTTTAAAAAATAAATATGTAAAAAATGTTTCTCTTTTCTTCAGAGCATGTGACACACCAGCAGAGTCAAGTTAGGCATTTTCTGAATTTTTGTCACACTAAGCCAAAAAAGGTTCGTATTATTATTCTAGGACTTGAAGAGAATGCCTATTTGTGGTGGACCTGCTAAACCACAGATGGAACTTCTTCCACTTTAAAAAGTAGAAAAAGTTCTGAAATAGAATCATAGGAAAGGACCTTGAAGGTCTTCTAATCCATCCCCTGCCCATGGCAGGAGACCTTAAAGTCATCCTGGACAAATGGTTGTCCAATTCTTGAAAACCTCTAGCAATGTGCACCCATACCTCTGGGTGGCAAGCTGTTCCATTGGTTGTTCTCACTGTCAAGAAAGTAATGCAACAGCTATTAGTGAGAGCCAACTACAATGATTTGTTGAAACTGTTTGGTGCAACAGTCCCCTTTTTCTAAAATTGGTACCAAATCTCAAAAAAGTGTTTATACATAGCTCTAGCTTAATATTGCCTTAAGATGAATTCTAGTGGTAAATTAAATTGTGGGATCTTCCAGAGCCAATTTCTACCAATTTAGTTGTTTCAGCTTTCACATTGATTCAATTTAATGAGCAACTATAACTTCCTGCACCTTCCATTTCCCCCACCCACCTAATTTAGAATTTGTAGCTCAATCAAATAAAGTCAGTTGTTAAGATTGCTTTTCAACAAACTTGTAGAAACTTTTTACAGTAAACGGTGTTCCCAGATCTCGTTTGCAGGAAGTCAGTCCTCAGATGAGTCTGCTTATGGCTGAAATGTATTCTCTGTGCAGACAGCTCAATTAAGATGTTTGATCTAGAAAAGCTGACTGCCATACTTTGATCCAACCACAGTGAAAGTAGCTATCTCTACCCCCTCAAAACAAATCAGACCTGCCAATAGAATAAAATCTGAAGTGATAGAAAAGGGGAGAAAGATCCTTTGAAAATCCACATACTCTTTAAAAGATTAAGCAGAGCCTTGGTGGAGCAGTGGGCTAATGCCTCCTTAAGTAACACCAGCTGCCTGCAATTAGTGCAGGTTCACATCCCACCAGGCTCAAGGTTGACTCAGCCTTCCATCCTTCCGAGGTAGGTAAAATGAGGACCCAGATTGTTGGGGGCAATTAAGCTGACTTTGTAATAATGCCGCTTGGGGTGTGTGTGTGAAAGCCCTAATAAGCAGGCATATACATAGAATGAAGGCTACTGACTGCTAAGCTTGTAAGCCGCCCTGAGTCTTCGGAGAAGGGCGGGATATAAATGGAATTAAAAAAAATAAAAAATAAATAAATCCTTGATCCTGACTTCTTTCATCTGAACAAGAATACTGAAGGATAGGAATTTTGGATGTAATAAACTAAACTGCACTCTAATTTATTTTTTAGAACTATTTTAACAAGAATATTTGGACTACGTCACATTCATTTTTTTGTTGGGCAAATAGGGGGAAATTGGATATGCACAAAACTACCAGAAAACAAACTACAAGATAGTGTGTAGAATTGTTTTTCTCCTTTGGCTTCCTTTCTTTCCTCCCAAGTTCTTATCAATGAAGTTCGGTGATGTTGAATCCTTTTTACAAAAGCAGCTGGCGCTTCATTCTTTGTAATGCACCATCTATAAACACACACATGGAAGTAACTGGCCCTGTGATCTAAATGCTGCATCTAAGACCCCATAGAATATTTTAGTGGCTGTTAAGAGTATCTTTAATTCAGATTTTATTCATTTACAGAGATAGTCATTTTTTCAAGCTTTAGCAGAACAATTAAGTAGTTTAATTTTCCTGGCTTCCCTAATGGTTTTCCATTCTTCCCTTCTTTCATTGTCCCAGCTTTAGGAATATTTCAGCTTCTTTCTCTTTCAGCTCAAAACCACTTAAAATATCTCTTAACAAGCTATGACAATATACGTATATGCCTAGCATGTTTGTACGTTTCCATATTGTTCAATATTAAAACTATTGAACTCAAGAGTTAAGAAAGGGTTTAAGGTTATACTGGTCACCATCCCTTCATCAGTCATACTGATAGCTCAATATTTGCTGGCTTTTTTTCTTTGGCAGGTGTACCTTTTATCTTCTTCTCTTCTATAGTCTTCAGCTTCACCAAGAGGGTCCTGTGATGCCTCTTCCTCTCCAGCAGACTTTTCAGGGTAGTGCCCAAACAATTATTTTTGGCGGTCTTCCATCTGCTTCCATGCTAATGCAACTCAGGTTTACCAGCCCATTACTGGATTTTACTAAAACAAATCCAACTTCAATAATCAATTAGCGTCTGTTCATTTCAGCCATTTTAGCTGCAAGCCATAGGGTCCATTTCTAATACTCTTGTTTTTTTCAATCTTTTTCTTCCCAGACACCTCTCTGACAGTGTTTAAAACTCTACTTCCAATGTCAAAATAGCATTTGATATGACACAGCCCTTGTATAGTCCATTAGCCTCCTCTGATAGACTGGTTTGAGTGTGTGCCTGGATGGTTACATAAAAAGCCAGCAAAAAGCTATGGCAGAGACTGGACTTACCCTAATATGCGGCTGAAAATCATGCATTTGTCTGCAATTTCACACTGTGGAACAATAGTGCATCCATTGTGGATAGCCTTTGGTTGGTATCCTTTACCTCCAGTCTGATGCTGTCCTACAGAAAAGATGTTTTCCTGAGGTAAATGAAAAGGGAAGAATATATTGGAGGCATCTGTTTTAGACTTTTTCCAGAGAAAAATAAAAGCGAGGACCTGAAATAGGTTATATTGCATGAGACTTTTCCAGACTCAAAAAAGAATCATTCACATACAGATTTCTAGGATCAGTGCTGAGAGAAGGCAAACTGACTCAGAATACCAATCCTGCAAGAGAATAAGAAAACCTAAATGTAAACTTCAAAGAACAATATGTCAACCAGCATAAAGGGCAGCTCATCAGGATACAGAACGTATTAAGCTTCAATCTTAATTATCAAAGCTGTATTGGACAAGGAGGAACTCCAGGTGAAATCAAAGGCTCTCTTTAGAACAAATAAGGCTACAATTAAGTAAGAAATAAAATTTCAACTTGTGCATGAACTTGAGATGCCCAAAATCCAGGCATAAAATTCTAGTGCACTGTTTATAGCAGGGGTCATCATAATTGGCCTTTTTATGACTTGTGGACTTAACTCCCAGAATTCCTCAAGCCATTGTGCCTGGCTGAGGAATTCTGGGAGTTGAAGTCCACAAGTCATAAAAGGGTCAAGTTTGAAGTCCCTTGGTTTAGAGTACCTCAACACTTGCTCTCACAGAAAGTCACAAGTTATTTCTGAGTTCATTAGGCTAAGAATCCTTGAACTTCTTGCTAACCAAGTACCAATTCACTGGAACGATAGCCACTTGTTTTCTTGACAAAGAGAATGTGCAGTTGTTTTTATTTATTTTAATCCCATTTATATCCCGCCCTTCTCCGAAGACTCAGGGCGGCTTACAATCTAAGCACAAATCAATGTGCTTAGCAATAGCCTTCATTCTATGTATATGCCTGCTTATTGGGGCTTTCGGGGGGCCCCAAGCGGCATTATTACAAAGTCAGCTTATTGCCCCCAACAATCTGGGTCCTCATTTTACCTACCTCGGAAGGATGGAAGGCTGAGTCAACCTTGAGCCTGGTGGGATGCGAACCTGCACTAATTGCAGGCAGCTGGTGTTACTTAAGGAGGCATTAGCCCACTGCTCCACCAAGGCTCAGTTTTGTACATATATTCCAGGTTCCACTTCTAGAATATTTAAATGATCATTAAGAAGATCATACTGTGGGAAGTCAGCTCCCCAGAGAAGGAAATATTAAAAGGGCAGAAAAATATATTTCCTAAAAAGATACTGAAGAACCAAGAAAGCATGCCCAGTTTTCTTAATAGTCCCAGGTCTCTTTCCCCCAAGCGGAAAACCAGTTCTATAGACATGCAAATGCAAACCATCAGGAAGGTTGGAGCTAGAACATTAAGAAGACAAAGACCTGAAATCTACATACCCCACCCAAAGTCTAAGACAGGACACAATAGGATTAACTCATCAGAATACTAGAAAGCACACTCAGACTCAGGTCAAAAGTTCATGACACAGGAAATAGACTCAAATAGGAACAGGAAGCAACTCCAAACAAAAGGATCCAGAGGGTATAAAAACCTACTCCCTATATGTGGTCAGCCCTTCTTTTCTGCCAGCCATATTCCTGTCTGGTTCTCCTCTTCAATAAACTACAACCTTCTTCCCAAAGCAGTTGCCATATTTATTCCCAGTTTGAACGTATCATAATGAAGACTTCTTCCAAAATACCAAGAAACAATATTACATGTTACGTGCTAGAGGTACTACGTGTATACACTATATCAGAGATTTGTCAAACGATTTTAACCAATAAAAGAACTCATTCCAAACAGAGTATGTTTGAACTATATATAGAGGAATTCTCCACCTTTTAAAGCTGTTTTCTTTTGGCTGTATGGCTAAAGAAGCGCCTTTCCAGCTTGGAGTCTGTTTGGGCAAGGCACAGTAGGCTATAAGGACATAGTGGCAATGTTTAAGGCTAACAAGGTGGTGTTCTCTTTCTTTTGACAGGTCCCTGCAGCCTACCCAAGTCTGCTTTAAGTGGCATGAACCGTTTGTTCTTGAAGCAGCTTCAGAGAATACTCTTCCACGGTCTCTGCAGGTTCTGAAAAATCCCTGAAAGCACACTATGTCATTATGCAGAGGTTGCATGAGAACACACCTTTCTCATGTGACTTCCAGAGGCTGCATGAGAACAGGCCTCTGACCCTCTGAAATTTGCACAAGAATGGGGCATGCTTTCAAGAATTGTTGTCAAGTGATAGTGAATCCTGTGTGTCACCCAAAATGTGGTGTGTTGCCTTTGACACACTGTCATAAGTCTAGCATCACTAGCTGAGAGCCATTTTAGAGAGGAGCTGCAGAATATTTTTGAAGAAGGGCCACACTTGGCTTTCGGGTGCTAACCTTGGGAAAGCACTCCAATAAATGGTGGATGTGGCCATGGAGGGAAAATTACATCAAATGACATGGCATTATGTTTCAGGTAGAATGTAAATGTATTTATTTTATATGAATATAATTTAAATAGGGCCTTGCAGATTTTTAAAGGGATATCTGTGCAAACTGTACTTTGTATATCTCTACAAAGTAAAAAGCACCCCACATCAGTTCAGGAGAGCAGAGAAATTGCATTACTTCACTAAGCAAAGTAACTTCTGCACATATACAGCTTATATCAGGGGTGTCAAACTCAATTTCATTGAGGGCCACATCAGCCCTGCGGTTGCCGTCAGGGGGCCGGGTGGGTGTGGCCAGGGTAGGCGCGGCCTACTGGGTGGGCGTGGCCTACTGGTTGGGCATGGCCAGCTATACATCATTCATGTCAAGGGTGCCTTTGGGGGCCTGGGCAGAAGTGGGGCAGATCTGAGGGTCTCTGGCAGAAGGAGATGGGACCGGGGCAAGTGCCAAGGCATGGTCCATTGGAGGAGCCTTACTGTTCCTCTCAGGCAATGGGGGGGGGGGCTGGACGGTGGCACGGAGGTCAAATGCCCAGCCCAGTCCTCAAACACCCATGGCACTAAGCCCAGCCCCACTTCCCCAAGGGGGTGTTCAGCTGCACTTATTCCTCAAGGTTGCTGCTGCTGTGCTTGCTCTCCTTAGCCAGGTTGCTCATGATGGGTACGAGGGCAAAATCAAGAGGGAGTCCAACTCCCTCTCCATGTGAGGAGACCTGGCTTTGTATCCAAAGGTTCCTTAGCAATATGATGGGAGACACCCCAGGATAGGGTAGGAGGAGGGGGCAAGGGGATGGTGAAAGGGCAGCAGGGAAGGACTAAGGCAGGACTTCCCTCAGACCCTCCCCTCCCTCCCTCCCTCCCTTTCTAAGAGTGGTAGGAAAATATTTATTATTTATTATTTATTATTTGGATTTATATACCGCCCATTTCCCGAAGGACTCAGGGTGGTTTACAGGGCAATTAAAACAATACAATATACAAAGTTAAAATAGAATTAAATTAAATAGCCCCGAAAATTAAAAACTAAAAACCCAAACCCTCAGTCCAGGCCGGCAAGCTCGAATAGCCAGGTTTTTAGGTCCCGGCAAAACGAGCGAAGGTCGGGGGCCATCCGGAGTTCCACAGGCAGCTGATTCCAAAGGGCAGGTGCGCCCACCAAGAATGCCCTCCCCCTGGGGGCTGCCAGCTGGCACTCCCTGACCGGCGGCACCCTGAGGAGGCCCTCCCTGTGGGAGTGCACAGGACGATGGGAAGTTGATGCTGGCAGCAGGCACTCCCGAAGATAATCCGGACCCATTCCATTAAGGGCTCTATAGGTCATCACCAACACCTTGAATCTCACCTGGAGGGCAACCGGAAGCCAATGCAGCTTGCGGAGAAGAGGTGTTACATGGGAGTATCGGGAAACCCCCATCACAACTCGCGCGGCCGCATTCTGCACCAGGTGAAGCTTCCGAGTGTTCTTCAAGGGCAGCCCCATGTAGAGAGCATTGCAGTAGTCTATCCGGGAGGTCATGAGTGCATGAGTGACGGTACGTAGGGCGTCTCGGTCCAGGTAGGACCGCATCTGGCACACCAGGTGAACCTGGGCAAAAGCCCCCCTCGCCACGGCTCCTATATGATCTTCCAAACTGAGCCGTGAGTCCAGGAGGACGCCCAAAATGTGGGGGTATCTACGGGGGGTAACACCTCACCCCACCATAATTAACGATGGAATAGGCTGGTTAGTCCGAGATGCCGGTATGCACAGCCACTCAGTCTTGGCGGGAGTAAGTCGAAGGCTGTTTCTCCCAATCCAGACCCGGACCGCCTCCAGGCAATGGGACGTCACGTCGAGGGCGTCACTGGGTTGGTTTGGGGTGGAGAGAAAAAGCTGGGTATCATCAGCATACTGATGATACCCCACCCCGAATCCACAAATGATCTCACCCAGCGGCTTTATATAGATGTTGAACAAGAGGGGAGAGAGGACCGACCGATTTGAGATGAGAGAGGGAGAAAAACAGGCAAGAAACACAGCTGGGGAAGTGTCATCCTTCGTGAGGAATGAAGAAATGCACCATTGCCTGGAAGTGGCCAGCACATGGCCTTCGCCTACTTCACATATCCGGCTTGGTGGGCTTTGGGGGAGGGGATGCGATGACCAGCATGAGAGTCAATGTTACCTGCTCAATGCTGCCCAGCCCCCAGCCGCCCTGGTTTTGGCAGGCAGCAGGGTGCTCTCCTCACAGTGCTGAGAGGCTGAGCCGGGTGGCATGAATCTGAAGAGAAGCAAAACGCTGCCCAGCCCCTAGCCTGCCTGAAGTAGGCAGGGCCATGTGCTGGCCACTTCCAGGCAATGGTGCATTTTTTCATTCCTCACAAAGGGTGATACCTCTCCACCAAACGGTGATACGTGCCCAGTGGGCGGGGCTGACATGGCAGGGGCTGGTCCCTAGCTGTTTCCAGACGGCCTTGTGGAGCTAAGACTGAATGCGTTTCAGCATAGATGGCCACCACGAAATTGTACATTGGCTCCCAGCCGACCTGGCCAGGGCCAAGGCAGCGGGGGCCGTTGCCTCACTGTTTCCAGGTTGGGTTTGCAGGCCACATGAAACCACTTCACGGGCCGCATCCGGCCCCCAGGCCTTGTGTTTAACATGTCTGACTTATATGTTGGTGTTGATATTCAAAGTGGATCAACCAAGCTGAAGCAAAGTGACATGCTTTTGTAAGTTCCTTTCCCACACTGGGGCAACATTATACATTATTATAAGCAAAGATTCTCCTTCAAGCAGATTATCTATGATCTGCACACCCACAGATAAAATTATGATTTTCTAACCACATTTTCAACATTCTCTCCATTCTAACAAGTCAAACATGATTGTTTTTGGATATTGTGTTAGAAAATGACACCGTAAAAACCAAAAATGGCAGGTAGTATTTAGAGAGAGTTGAGCCAGGGCAGAGGTAGAAATCTTTCATGGCCAGAGGTTGCTTTTAGCATTTTGTTTTAGCCAGAAAGCCACAGTTGATAGAATTATATAAACAGGGTGAGTGATGATTATGTGCCATCAAGTCTATTGTAGGACTTGCACTACAGATCTAATAGGTTTCCTGTCTTGAAATGATGACAGATTATGCCACAAATTCTCAGAGATAATGGCTTGAGGCAACTCTGGTAGTTGCAAAGAGAGCCCTTAGGTTCCATAGATAGCCTGAAGCTGCAGGTGACCCATTTCTGTTGTAGTTGATAAAAAAACATAAGCAGAAGTAATTTAATATTTTTTCCCATCATTCATTGCTGTTTAATTTAGTTTGTTTTTATTCCAAGCTTTGTGCAAGATTTCTCAGAATGGTGAAGTCTAGAGTACCTCTGGTCCTGTTTTACTGAGAGAAGTCCTAAAACCCAACTAATTTTTCACTCCCTATTCAAAAAGGAACACTCAATCTGAATTATTAATAAGGTAATTACTAAGTTAAAACCAGCAAAACAGCAACAATACAAAAAGGCTAAACAAAACAGCATCAGCATTTGCAAGTTGGTTTCCAACAGGGAGGGGGCTGTCCTTTTTGAGGCAAGTCATCCTGCATGGAGTGGAACAATGCTTTGTAACAGTAATTGCTGCTTAGCAGGGAGCACAAAGCCAGCGTGGTGGCCAAGCCTGCTAAAAATACCAGCAGCTTGGTCTTTCTGCTTTAGTTGGGTTCAGTAGAGCAGCAACACGTTATCCAAACCCCTGAACTCCAAGAATTTTCCATTTTAGAAGAGAATATACAGTATGTATCTTTGAAATGTGGAGTCCCTGGTGCTCTCTGAGTTTGGTTGTTTACTTGCAGACATTTCATTACCCGATTAGGTAATATTTATTTAGTCAGGTAATGAAACATCTGCAAGCAAGCAAGCAAGCAAACTCGGAGAGCAAAGAAAACGTTTCCCATTTCCCCTCAATTCTACAGAAAGAATTCAATGCCTCTTGGTTATTTTTTTTTTATGTATACACACATCCTTTTTTCTGAGCTCACTTTATTTTGGTGTTGATGGAACTCTGGGGCAAAGAATACAATTATTTCCAAGGATGAAGATAAATTTTGGTTTGAAACAATTCCATGGGCCTTGTCATGAAACAATGTGCATACATTTGTTATCTTTTAATGATCCTACAGTGTGTAGTACAAAAAAAACCAACAACCAGTAGTCAGAATGACCTCACAGAATTCTAGCAGGGGAATGATATCATGGCTCAATAACTGAACACTCTTTTGTTCTCTAGCATCTTCCAGGGAGACCTGGAAGGGACTGTCTGAAACCTTGTGGAGCTCCTGTTAGCCAGAACAGATTCTCTTTGGCTAGATCTCCAAGGCACCATTCTGTATCCTCTGAGGAATGGTTTGCAAATCCATAAGTTTTCTTTTTTAAAAATGTATTATTTCCTATCTGGTTTGGAATTATTATAAACTTTAAAGTTATAAGTTTAGGCAAATTTCTTTGAGAGCCAGTTCAGTCAGCTGGCAACTTACTTGTAAATAAACATGTTTAACTCTGCACATTGTATTTCAATTAAACTGAGGAAACCTGACTGAGAATTGGGAGTGGCTGGGTGTTGAGCTCAAGGGCTCAGTTAAACGTGAGGGGTGTGTGTGGCTATAGGGCTTGGCAGCCATAAAAAAATTTCTTCTTTGTCTAGTGTACACTAGATAGATTCTAAAATGTAATTAGTAGATTGATCATTACCTTTTCTATTCCCCTTTCCAACTTTCTGTCTTAAAATTCAGTCCCAGTACAACAGAATAGGTTAAAAAAACCTGGTTTTAAATATCCAATAATCAGGAGTTTAGCTGTATGGGTGGATAAATATACACATGAACTAGTATCAAACAAACAAGCTTGAATTATCTCTGTCAGTATAGTGCAGGGGTAGGCAACCTCGGCTCTTTTATGACTCATGGACTTCAATTCCCAGAATTCCTGAGCCAGCCAAGCTGGCTCAGGAATTCTGGGAGTTGAAGTCCATGAGTCATAAAAGAGCCGAGGTTGCCTACCCCTGGCATATTGCATTGAGACTTGTGTCAGTGCATGAGGGAACCTTTCACAAAGCCAGATTCTCCACCCAGGGAACCGTTCTAGGCCTCCTGCCACTGAGACGAAGCAGTTAAACGGGGCAGAGTTTAAAGGGGCAAGCGGCTCTTTCCCTGCTCTGTGATATGCCAGCCGGCGGGTGACGCAAGGGCTGGAGACTCCATCTCAACGCCCAAGGTGCACCTGCGTAAAAGGCGCTAGCGGCGGAGGCACAGCCGTAAGAGTACTACCCGAGCAGCCTTCCCTTCTCCAGGCAGTCGCCCATTCTTCCCAGAGCGGCTCCTGCGGTAGCCGCCAGCAGTCACACCAACTCACGCCCCAGCGGCCGCCGTTGCCGCCGCCGCCGCCGCCTTTTCTCTCTTCTTCCCCCCCCCCACACCCCTCCCCCCACCGCATCCTCCGGTTTTGACTGCTGAGCTAATCCGCCCTGCGACCTAGCTAGAATGTCGTCGCCGCCGCCGGATCTCCAGAGCTCCGAGGAGCATCGGGCTGGGGACGGCGCGGAAGATGACGGTACAGCCGGAACGTCTCCGAGGCGCTGGGAAGGCGAAGGCGCGCAGGCACCGGCAGCGGCATTCAGCGCCGCCGAGCAACCGCCGCCCGTTGCCGTGGCAACTGCATCTACAGGTAAAAGGCGAGGTACCGAAAGATGCTAAACAAAGGGCTCCACGTCTCCTGCGCCCATTCCAACGCTAAGGGCGGGACAGAATAGGAGCCTCGGCAAGAGATGGGGAGGAAATTTGGTTTCCTTCCGAAGTTGTTCTTCGGCTCCTATAGCGCTCCTTCTGATTCATAATCATGTATTTTAGCCTTTAATACGGATTTTCAATGCATTATCAGGTGTAATGTTTTAGCTGGAAACATTAACATTCTCTCAGTTGTCCATTGTCGTGTGTTCTGTGAATGGATAGAAGTCCTTTCTGAGACATCATTGTGTAGTTACATTTTATTTAAATATAGTTTATGTGCGCGAACTGGATTGTATTGAGATTGGGTACTTTTTGTTCCCCCTGGGATATGACTACTTTCCCTTTGCTCAAATGATTTTTATGTGTATTTATTTTCTCTGACATTGTTGACTGTGTATGCTAGATTTCTATAGATTGCAAATAGACTGTTGGTCAGTACTTTTATTCTGGACCTTGCAGATGGCCCTCCTCCAAGTCTGAAATTTAAAATTTAAAGATTTGCTGTACATTTTTCATAGTAACGGAGTTGTCTTTAACCAAATGATTTTTCTGTGCCAAGCCTTAAATGCTTATTCTGTTTTTAATTTCCACTTGCCAAGAAACGGATTTATGCCCCTTATGCAACCTTGCAGTACTGAACTTGTATGAAGCAAGTTGAAGAGTGGGAGTGGCTGGGAGAAATGATGGAATCCAGTCAGGCAATATCCATTCACTACCTTAGGAACTATATTGAGTTTTCCTTTTCCTGACCTCATTCTGCTAATGATGCTTAACCGTGAAGGAAATACATAATTGGCTATGTGCTGTGCTGACTATCTACACATTGGGGGAAAATCCCACAACATGATAAATGATTATAAAAAATGATTTCCTATTTTCATCCATTCTTTGTGCTTGTTCTGAATATAACAGTGAAGTAAAACCTATGCACTGATGTGGAGAGATGTTCAACTGTTGGATGAGATGAATGCCCATGTAAGATGCCAAATTAATTTACTTTGAGTATAGATTTCTTTTTCTTTTTTTAAAAAAGTTGTTTGGTAGCCTCTAATTAGAAATGAGATTCCACAATGAAGAGGAAGAGGAGGTGGCCAGTATATTAAAGAAAAAAGAGATCTTTAGATGGATTTCATGGAAGGGTAATTGCTGGAGGGACGGGGATGGACAGGTCAGAGAAAAAAGCTCCAAATATGTAATGAATATTCCCTTGCATCAGAAAACCCGACACTATCAAAGCCTACAAGAAACCAGGGGAGGTGGTTTTGTAATCTCAGCCTCAATCTCTACAATCTTTTTTTAATTTTTGTTAATGCATTAAAATATTACAAGGTTTTGCAGTACTTTAAAGACTAATAAATGTGTTTTTGGCACAAGTCTCTTTGCTATTTGTGCTGCAACAGATTAACACAATGTACTTTTCGTCCAAAAATGATTGCTTTCATTCCTCTGATTAAAACTTTCTAAATGGATTCTAAGGAAAACATTTAGAAGAGACTTATCTTTCAGTCCTTTTGGACACTCCTTCTTCAAAGCAATTTGTTTAGAAAATGCTTTATTATATATGAACTAAATCTGAAAACTGGAGATACACGAGTAATCATTTCATTACTTCTGTTTAAATCAGTGTCTTTTTAAAAAGCCTCATAGTTTGTTGGTTGCATTTCTTTCTCACTTAGCAGCAAGGTTTTATGTTTTGCAGGATCAGAAGGTTGGGATGTTGTCTTATTGCTGTGATTTCTAGGCCTATAGCATTTAGAACATGCATTCCAATATCTCTAAGTACTATCATAATATATCAATACTTGCTTGCATTTGGAAGAATAGAATAAACCAATTTGTTCCATATCCAAATGTCATAATTCATAGTAATAAAACTATAATTCCCATTACTAGTCCAAAATCCATTGGAGTTGCATAGACAACAAATTTAAATAAAGACATTTTGTCTCTGGAGAAATGTTCATCTTTGTATACAAACTTTTTAAAAAATGTTTTTTTGAAAGTATTTCATATGCAGTCTGTCTCATGATATGAACCATTTACTGAGGTTTGGTATTATAAAATGCTAGAAAGGTAGTTTCTACCATTTTAGAAAATCATGTACTTACATACTTGCATATACACATGATAATATGTGCAAGGAATGGTGGTGGTATTCCAAATATTAAACCATTTTTAAAAAAATAACATGTTGCTCTGAGCATAATAGTTTAGAATTATGCTTCAATAAATTTAATAATGTTTAAAAGTAAAGTTTTTTTCCATACTGCAGCTCTAGTAAAGTAAACTATTCTATTACAGAGCTGATGGTGATTACATCTATTGTGCTTATGGAAGACTTATCCTTTTTCATAAATATTCCAAGCAGAACTGTATCCCAAGCACAGCACCTAGATTGCATGCAGGCATTTCTAGTTTAAAGGCCCTGATTAAACTGTTTTCGCCATAGTGGTCAGCAGTGCTTTTTTTGTAAAAGAAAAAGGTGCCGGAACTCACACATGTCATACAACCCACCTTGCCTACCCTACAAGGTTCCATCCAAAAAAGGTGCCGGAACTCCATTCTGAGCGTTCTATGAGAAAAAAAAGCCCTGGTGGTCAGTATCAATCTCTCAAGTGTTGATGGAGTTATCCAAGAGGGCGATAAATGCCTGGGTGTCAAAAGGAGATCAGTAAGTGGCTGCATGTCAATAGATGTTTAATAGTTGATAGAAGATTGATTGGAATCAATTAAACTTTGGAGGTCTCTGTAGAGCTCCATTTCAATCCTTACTCCTGAAGATGAGTGACTAATGGTAAGACAGTATTACCAAGGGTTGGACAGTCAGCCACAGTGAGACTGGTCTTATTGTTGTTAGGCACACAACAATGTGGCATCACAGCTGCCAGTTCTTTAGCTGGTATTGGGCCTTGATTGCATTAGTTCAAATAGCTAATGGCCTTTGTATACATTGACATCTTCCCAAGAACCTAGGATGCTGTAATGTATTGACATAGTATATGTAGGGATCCAAGCAGTGTGGTCTTTTGTAATTGACAAATAGAAATATCATTACTATTATATGGGCAATCTACAATTAGATTCCCAGTCAAAGACAGATGAAAAGTTAATAATTCAAGTTAAAGTCCCATGAAATCTTAACCTACTCATCCAAAAATTAAATCTAATTCTTCTTACCTTTTCAAAATTAATAAAGAACAGTGAGGTAGGCACTATGCATAATATTCTCAGTATTTTGATGGGAAATTTTCCCCGTCAGCTGCTCTGTTAACTGAGAAACTGATTTTTTTTTTGTCACAGACCATACTCAGAATTATGAGGAGAAATAACTTTATTTTTAAAGGTATTTAAAGGGGCATGCATTTGGAAAGGATATTTAAAAGTACTGAATCCCTAAAATAAGTTGTAAAGTTATAAAACATGTATTTGCAGGGAGTTTGTTGTCAGTTTGCAATGCTTGTTTTTAGAGTACTTGCTTAGCAAGTCTAAGGTTTCATACTAAATGATTTTTAATATTATATCTCTTAGTAATTCTTAAGTGTGACAGTATCAATGAACAGATGTGAAACACGTTAATATTTCTCAGACATTTTCCTCAGTCTGCAACTGAAAGCTTGGAGGCGTGTGACTGATATTATATCTCTGGAATTACATGTCCATAATTATGTGAGTTCTTTAGAACTGTTGTCAGAAGATTTGCTTGGAATGAATTAAATATATACCAGTTAAAACAGCATGCATTCACTCTGATTAATACTACTTCAACTTTGCATTTATTTCAAAGCACATTTCATTGCTCAAAAACAGGCAAACCCTTTAGCAATGAGCCGTATTTCATGATTTCATTCAGTGTTGCAGGAACCTCCCACCACATTTTTTTAAAATATTAATTTTAAAGAATTTTAAAAGAATCAAAAATGCAATTTTACCCCAAAATTTGCATAACCTGGCTAATTCATGAGATTTTAATATTTAATTTTTAAAATTAGATTTTTTTTAAAAAAACCCATAATCCGTATATTTTGAGAATTTTGACTGTGAAACAGGAGATTTATATAGAATTGCCCTCTGTTGCAACTTTATATCTAAAATCTATAGATATATATATTAAATAACTTTGGAAGGAGAAATGACCAAACAGCTTTCTCCTGTGCATGTTCATTTGTGAAAAATACACCCTCAGTATAAAAGTAAAGATTGCGATAAATTTGGGCAGTGTTGGGCTTCAGGGTTAGTGATTATGGTCTAGACCAGACATGTCAAACACAAGGCCCGGGGGCCGGATCCGGCCCGCAAAGTGGTTTCATGTGGCCTGCAAAGCCATCCTGGAAACAGTGAGGGAACAGCCCCCACTGCCTTGGCCCTGGTCCAGAGACCCTCCTTCTGCCAGAGACCCTCAGATCTGTCCCACTCCTGCCCAGGCTCCCATAGGCACCCTTGATGTGAATGATGTAGAGCTGGCCACGCTCACCCAGTAGGCCATACGCACTCTAGTCACGCCCACCCAGTAGGCCACGCCCACACTGGCCATACCCACCCTGGCCATACCCACCCGGCCCCCTGAGGGCAACCACAATGCTGATGCGGCCCTCAATGAAATTAAGTTTGACACCCCTGGTCTAGACTCTAGACAACAGATTTCCTAACATTTCTGCAGCACTGTGCCTAGCATTTTCAGAGGCAAGGTGGTCTGCCAGGTAGACCATTGGCAACTGAGCAGAACTGATTGGGCTCCTGCCTTTGTAACCTGGTGTCCTGATTTCTGATTGGTCATTAGCTGAGATAGTTTCCAATTGGTGTAGGTTGGTAATTGATTGGTTCTTTGTTTGTGCCCAATCCTAAAAAGTTGTTCTGGGTGGTGTTGGTTCCTGATTGGTCCATGCAAGCTTTTGATTGGTCATTCTTGGAATGCTGATTCCTGATTAGCTTGTTTTGTGGGGTTCTGGTTGATTAGTCTGAACATGTAAGTCCTGATTGTGTTCTTGTCCAGGCATGTTTCTGATTTGCCCATTTTGGGGAGCTGATTCCTGTTGCTCCTGTTTGGGGCAGGATCTTGGTGTGGTGCAGGACAGGTAATCAGGCTTTGTTAACCTTCATACTTTCTTCTTTTTGTTGAAGCTGTTGGGATGTTTGTGGATTTCAACCACTTTTTGTGCAGATATATGTAATACAGTAGTTTGATGTTGACAACATCTGGGTGTGTTGTTTTCTAAAATGGGCAGCCATACAGATCTTTAAAATGAAATAAATAATTTTCTGATCTTTCCCTTGGAGAAGCCTTCTGTAGGTCTTCATCATTAATAGTAAAATAATTGAAAGTTAGTGGCAGCCTTTTTTGCTTGTATGTCCCATTCTATGTCTATGGGAGTATATCTCCATGCTACGTGTATTAATGTAGCCCTTAATATAAACCCCTATCAGGAGCTGTTGTAGAGCAGGCATTGCCACACAAATGTAATTAACATGTGACTTGATTTATGGGATTGTGCACTGTTCTTAAATTTTAATCAAAATTCTGTGAAACGTTGAGGAATTGACATCTATTCCTGCCATATATTGTAGCTGTTAAGAGAATTAATAAAGAATCCATTTGCCTAATAAAATACAAATTTAAACAGACAATGGCACATCCCTGCTCCTAAATCTGATCATTTTTTTTAGAAAATGGCAATTTCAAGCATAGATTCATCTTCTCTCCCCCTTCTTCCCTCCTCCCACCACAGTGAGGATTTGTTTATTCGAAATGAGAGACAAAAATAATAAAAAGCAGTGTCAGATTGGTCATGCAATTTCCAGATATTCTCTGCCAGCAACACAAAGATGCTAGATAATTTTCTCTGTGTCATGCTACCCATTATACCTTCTGCAT
This sequence comes from Vipera ursinii, assembly GCF_947247035.1. Classification (NCBI taxonomy): domain Eukaryota; kingdom Metazoa; phylum Chordata; class Lepidosauria; order Squamata; family Viperidae; genus Vipera; species Vipera ursinii. Next base: position 27,016,125 of record NC_139512.1, on the reverse strand, counting down.
CTGAAGATTCTTATTTACTTATTTTATTCAGGGATAATAATTTTTAAAGAAACAATACTTCTATACATGTGCTTCGTTCTTTGGAAACTGATTTTTTTAAAGTACATTTATACAAGCTGCTAGCTTGTATAAATTCTGCTAGTGAATTCTTACACTATACTGAATCAAAATATGCTTTGTTTTTGGGTGGCTTAATTTATTCTATGAACTCAGCCATTGTGCTTCGAAAATGTAAATATCATTCCTTTTGACGAAGGGATTGGGTGTGTATACTCTAGCACCAATTAAGCCATAGGCATTTATTTGTCAGCCTAATGTTTAAACAACATGTTTGTGGGGACTTGGAAAGGCATTCTGCAATTAGCAGGAACCAGCATGAGTTTGTTGCAGACAAAATATAGCAGCCTAACTCTCCCCTTTTCACTATATTATTAGCTTAGTAGATCAGGGAATGCCATACACATAGTGTACCTGCATCTCAGAAAAGCCTTCAATAGAGAACCTCATGATATTCCTAAAACGATTAAATATATGTTGGATGAAGTCATTTTAAATGGCCTCACAGTTAGCTAAAGGATCCCACCCACAGATTATTCCCGAATGGCTCCACTTCAACTTGGACAGAAGTATTGATTGGAATGCCACAGGATTCTGTCATATGTCCTGTGTGGCTCAACATTTTTGTCAGGTACTTGAATGAGGGAAACGAAGAGACATTTGCAAAGTTTGCAAATGATAGTAAGCTAGGAGGTATGACTAATATTGTAGATTAAAAAAAAAGATCTGAAAAGATTTAGACAAGTCAGCAGTGACTGAAAGGAATAGAAAGAAATGTAAAGTTCTTCATTAGGGTAGGGAAATTTAAAGCACATTTATAGGATAATAATAATATACAATAAAGTTGGAAGGGACCTTGGAGGTCATCTTATTTGGCCATGTCTGAGGACTGTGTCCAGTTCTGGGTACCAAAGTAAGAAAAAAAAAGGCAGTGACGAATCTGAATGAGTTTAGAGGAGGTCTGTCAAGAAGGTACAAGCAAATCTAATGAAGAACAATTGTAACTGAGGCTCAGTTGCCGAGTGTCAGACATGACAGAATGGATATCATCATCATCATCATTGCAGCCTTCTGTTGTGACTCAGGGCCAGCCTGTGGGTCCGACAGCCGGGTCCGATGTATCGGAGGACTCAGATGTGGGGGAGGAGGGAAACGAACCGGCTGATGATGATTTGGAGGCTTTGCAGAGTCCTCAGCCGGGAACCTCGTCTCAGCTGTGTGAGCCCGAGAGTGCGGAGGATGATGACCTACAGCTGGCCCTGTTCAAGGACGCCCGACGCAGGAGGCAGACGAGCAGGGACAAACAAAGAAAGGCTATGGGACTCCTCGGGAGGAGGCACAGGGAGACCACGCCCTGAGCTCTCTATAAAAGAAGTGTTTGGGGAGGGGCTGGTTGCTGAAAGCAACTTTTCCCTTTGAGAAGTCAAGCTCTTGTATTTTTGTAACAGTGTAATTAAAACTTGGCAGAAGCCTTTTGGTTTTGGACGCTTTCCAGTCTCTTCTTTTGATTAGGGGTGCGAGAAGAGGGCTGGTTCAGAACAGTTTGCTTTCAGCCACCCACCCCTTAATACTACGATGGAGCAGCTTCTTGCCGAGAATGCCCAGCTTAACCAGCAACTCACCTTGCTGGCCACTCAGGTGGCACAACTGCAGGCTCAGGTACATGCTGCCCCCCCACCCAGGAGGAAATGTCAGATAGCTATGCCGGATAAATTTGCTGGTAAACCAGAACTGTTTCCTGCCTTCCTGGGACAATGCCAGCTTTATATCAGCGTGAGAGCAGCTGATTTCCCCACTGACCGAGATAAGGTGGGATTCGTGTTGAGCCTTCTGTCGGGAGATGCAGCTCGTTGGGGCACGCCTCTGTTGGCACAGCCTAGCCCTTTGTTGGATAACTTTGGGGGGTTTTGTGACCATATGCGCCTCATGTACGAGGACCCGATTAAGGCGCAGACGGCCACCCGACGCCTGAAAGCTTTGAGGCAGGGTCAGCGCCCTCTACAGGCTTATATCAGCGATTTCCGGCTGCTTAGCCAGGATTCCGCCTGGAATGAGGCTGCGCTCGTGGATGCCTTTCAGGATGGCTTGTCAGAGGAGATGTTGGATGAGCTGGCCCACGTGGACATTCCCTCAGACCTGAATGGGCTGATCCATCTTTGTCTGCGGATCGATGCCCGGCTGCAGCAGCGTAAGAGTCGCCGTGCCACCCCACAGACCCCTGCCGCCCCTGTTGTGCGTGAGCCCCCAGTCCAGAGGGAGGAGCCAATGGAGCTGGGTGCCGCCAGGTCCCGTCTATCGGTGACGGAAATGGACAGACGACGATCGGAGGGGTTGTGTTTTTACTGTGGGGACCCTGGACATTTGGCTGCTTCTTGCCCGAAGAAGCGTCAGCGGGCGTCAGTGACCAAGCCTGCCCCGAGAAAGTCCCCCGCTTTGTTATCGGGAAACGGCCCGAGCCCGATCTAGACGGTGTGAAAGATCGGGCGACCCACAACATCCACACCGAGCGACGCCGTTCCGATGGTGCCTGTGAACCTCCACGGCATTTGATTTTGGAGGCACGTCTGATCCTTCCTGGCAAGCCAGAGGGGATTCCAGTCCATGCCTTAATTGACTCTGGGGCTACCACTAACTTTATGGATTCGGCCTTTGTGGCCAAATGGGCTGTTCCCCAGTGTCCAGTGGATCCGCCCATGCTTGTGGAGACCATCGATGGTCGAGTGCTCCTGTCTGGGCCTATCACGGCCGCCACGCAACCCGTGTGTATGGCCATCAGTACCCATGTGGAGGCCATCCAGTTCTACGTCACTTCGGATCTGCACTTCCCCGTGGTCTTGGGACTGGCGTGGCTCCGGGCGCATGATCCACAGATCTATTGGTCTCAGAACTTGGTCACCTTCCCAAGTTTGCAGTGCGTGGACCACACCCGCCATATCTGTGCCGGCCAGGTGGAGGGTTCCCCAGGGGTTTCCTTGCCTCCCGAACTGTCCGACTTTGCTGACGTGTTCAGCGAGTCAGAGGCGGACCAATTACCCCCGCACAGGCCCTACGACTGCTCCATTGACCTAGTCCCTGATGCGCCTCTCCCAGTGGGGCGTTTGTACTCCATGTCGGAGCCCGAGTTGGCTGCATTGCGGGACTTCCTGACGAAGAACTTGGCTCGTGGTTTCATCCGGCCCTCGTCCTCGCCAGTGTCTGCGCCCGTGCTCTTCGTCAAAAAGAAGTCGGGCGAGTTACGGCTTTGCTGTGACTATCGGAAACTCAACGCTATCACGGTGCGTAACCGCTACCCGCTGCCCCTCATCCCCGAGCTCTTGGACCGACTCCGGGAGGCTAAGATCTTCACGAAACTGGACCTGCGTGGAGCTTACAACCTCGTCAGGGTTCGGCCGGGTGATGAGTGGAAGACGGCGTTTGGTACTCGCTATGGACATTTCGAGTACACGGTGATGCCGTTTGGCCTGACCAACGCCCCCGCTGTGTTTCAGCATTTTATGAACGACATCTTTCGGGATCTGTTGGACCAGTTTGTTGTGATTTACCTGGACGACATCCTGATTTACTCCCCGTCGCGTGAAGCGCATCATCAGCATCTCCGTCAGGTCCTGCAGCGCCTCCGGAAACATCGGCTGTTTGCCAAGTTGGAGAAGTGCCAGTTCTACCAGGTGACCATTGATTTCTTGGGTCACCGCATTTCTCCTGAGGGCATCGCCATGGAATCGAGTAAAGTTGAGTCGTTGCAGAGTTGGCAACCCCCGCGTCGCGTGAAGGATATTCAGCGACTTCTTGGATTTGCCAACTACTATCGGACATTCATCCCTGGCTTTGCTGCCTTGACAGCCCCCCTCACCCGGCTCCTGCAGAAGAAGACTCGGTTCCAGTGGAACGCCCCCGAACAACAGGCGTTCCAAGCTTTGAAGGACGCCTTCATGAAGGAGCCCATCTTGAAGCATCCTGACCCGCAACGGCCGTTTGTCGTGGAGGCGGACGCCTCCGACATTGCCATTGGGGCCGTGTTACTCCAGGCAGCGACGCCCAACGGTACTCTTTTCCCTTGCGCGTATCACTCACGGAAATTGAATCCCTCGGAGCGCAACTATACCATCTGGGAGAAAGAGCTGCTGGCCATCAAGGCGGCGTTCGAGGCTTGGAGGCATCATCTGGAGGGGGCGCGGCATCAAATCGAGGTCCGGACGGACCACAAGAATCTGGAAAGCCTGCAGACCGCTCGGAATTTGAACCAACGCCAGATCCGGTGGTCCCTCTTCTTTGCGAGGTTTGACTTCCGGGTGCGGTACATACCAAGCGGGCACAACCAGAGAGCGGATGCTCTGTCCAGGAAGCCCGAGTACACCCGAGTGGAAGACAAGCTTCCGCCCAGGACCGTGATCCCCGTCGAGTCTTTTGCTGCGGTGCGGGAGCCGGTGGATATACGGGCTCGGATCCGGGAGGCGCAGCAGCAGGAGGCGTGGGTGGCTCAGCGGAAGGAAGAGGTGGGGCCAGATTCGCCTTGGTCGGTCACGGATGGACTCCTGTATTATCGTGACCGGCTCTATGTTCCAGGAGGGCCACTCAGGGGACTCGTCCTCAGCCAATGTCATGATAACCCGGCTGCGGGGCATTTTGGCCTGTTCAAGACTCTGAACCTGGTCTCCCGTACATTCTGGTGGCCCCGAGTCCGACACGATGTCCAGTCTTATGTCACCTCCTGCGTCCCATGCAGGCAGGCCAAGTCAGCGACAGGGGCCCCGCCTGGTTTACTGCAGCCTTTGCCAACGCCCAAGAGACCCTGGGGGGCTGTGTCCATGGACTTTCTGACGGATCTACCCCCATCCTCCGGCTTCACGACAGTGTTTGTGGTGGTGGACATGTTGACCAAGATGGCGCACTTCATCCCCTGTCGCGGCTTACCGTCAGCTCGCGCCACTAGTCGCATGTTCATCCAACAGGTGTTCCGGCTGCACGGCCTTCCCGATAGAGTCGTCTCCGATAGGGGGGCCCAGTTTACAGCCCGCTTCTGGCAGGAGTTGATGCGGGCGTTGGACATTAAGGTTTGCCTCTCGTCCGCGCATCATCCTCAGACCGACGGGGGTACCGAGAAGGTCATCGGCATTTTGGAGCAGTATCTGCGCTGCTACGTTAACCTGCAGCAGGACAATTGGGTGGACTATTTGGCCATAGCCGAGTTTGCCTTTAACAACTCGCAGCACACCTCCACGCAGATGACACCGTTCTTGGCCAATGTGGGTTATCACCCTCGGTTTTTCCCCCTTTCTCCCGTGGACTCACCGGAGCCGGCAGCGAACGAATTCATGGCGGAGTTACAGGCGATCCATCGGTTGGTGCGACGGCAGTTGGAGAAGGCCAAGGCCGACTACAAGAGGTTCGCCGATCGGTCGAGAAGGGATACGCCTCCATTATCGGTGGGGGATCGGGTCTGGCTGTCCACCAGGAACCTACCATCCACTCGGCCGGCGAGGAAGCTGGACCACCGTTACCTTGGACCGTTCCCAGTCGAGGCCGTCATCAACCCGGTCGCCTATCGTTTAACTCTGCCACGTTCCCTGCGCGTACACCCCGTCTTCCATCGGTCCTTGTTGGTCCCCGAACAACCGGCTTGTCCACTTCGCCAAGCGGAACCTCCCCCATCAGGACCTCGTGATGGCGACAGCCCCCCCGAGTACGAGGTCGCCAGCATCAGGGATTCCCTCTGGCTGAAAGGTCGCTTCCAGTACCTGATCGAGTGGAAAGGGTACGGGCCGGAGGACTTCACATGGGAAGACGCGACCGCCGTTCATGCCCCTGCGTTGGTGACTGCTTTTCACGAACAGTTCCCATCCCGACCGCATCCGGATCGGCAGACCCGGGGGAAGGGCCCTGCGGTGCGGGATAGTGTTGTGACTCAGGGCCAGCCTGTGGGTCCGACAGCCGGGTCCGATGTATCGGAGGACTCAGATGTGGGGGAGGAGGGAAACGAACCGGCTGATGATGATTTGGAGGCTTTGCAGAGTCCTCAGCCGGGAACCTCGTCTCAGCTGTGTGAGCCCGAGAGTGCGGAGGATGATGACCCACAGCTGGCCCTGTTCAAGGACGCCCGACGCAGGAGGCAGACGAGCAGGGACAAACAAAGAAAGGCTATGGGACTCCTCGGGAGGAGGCACAGGGAGACCACGCCCTGAGCTCTCTATAAAAGAAGTGTTTGGGGAGGGGCTGGTTGCTGAAAGCAACTTTTCCCTTTGAGAAGTCAAGCTCTTGTATTTTTGTAACAGTGTAATTAAAACTTGGCAGAAGCCTTTTGGTTTTGGACGCTTTCCAGTCTCTTCTTTTGATTAGGGGTGCGAGAAGAGGGCTGGTTCAGAACACCTTCAAATATCTGAAAGGTTTTCATATAGCACTCTTACCCATTATTTCTCCAAAGGAGGAATTCACAGACCGGAGGGAAAGGGAGGGGGAAGCATTTTATGCATGCATGCGTACACGCGTGTGCATACACAAACAGGACTGTGAGCACGCGCAATGCAAACAGGATTTTTTATTTTTATTTTTTTTATTTTAATTCCATTTATATCCCGCCCTTCTCCGAAGACTCAGGGCGGCTTACAAGCTTAGCAGTAGCCTTCATTCTATGTATATGCCTGCTTATTAGGGCTTTCACACACACCCCAAGCGGCATTATTACAAAGTCAGCTTAATTGCCCCCAACAATCTGGGTCCTCATTTTACCTACCTCGGAAGGATGGAAGGCTGAGTCAACCTTGAGCCTGGTGGGATGCGAACCTGCACTAATTGCAGGCAGCTGGTGTTACTTAAGGAGGCATTAGCCCACTGCTCCACCAAGGATGATGCTAGCGCCCATATGACACTCACAAGTACTGCCCCGTTTTCACCACAAGGTGCCCTATTTTCACCGTGGCAACTGTGCTAGCTTGAGTGGGGGTGAGTGTGGTCACACATATGCACACCATGGCCACCCTGTTTCGCGGCCCGCTGGCCAGCAAGCCACAGCCAACAGGTTGGGGACCCCTGGCCTAGATGGCAGCAAAGATCTCTGGTTCTTTAGTGGTCTTAATTTTTGCTTTGTGATCTGGTAGCTCTAATAAACACCCAATAAGCTCAAAAGTGTGAAATAAAAGTTACAACCTAATGAACAGCAAGCAGTAAAGTATTTTAGAGCTCACCATAATCCCCTGAGCAGTCTAGAATCAACATGTCTTCTCTTGAAACCAGTAATAAAGAGGGCAGTCTTATTTCCCTGGAGTGGGAGATTCAAAAGCTTTGGTGAAGAAATGGAACGCTCAAGACTACACTACATTAGAATTCTCTTGAGTGCAAAGGCTCATCAATTTTAAATATATACATTTAAATTGCTTTAAAACAGGTTCAGTAGAGTAACTTCCCCCAAAGACTCTAAATAATTAGAGTTGTTTCTATGGTGGCCACATAGATCTCATCTTCATCTTCTAGACAGTATAGTATTTTGTGTCTGTGCCATTCCCAATGGCCATAAAATGGCACCCATCACCTGAGATCATTACTGAACTTCAGTCTATGTGTGTGATATTCATTAGCATCAACTTTCTGTCCTAAAGGCATTTCCAATTTCTCTTCAGAAATGAGAATAGAAACAGTATCTTCTCAGATTCAGGTACAAGTAAGGCCTGGCACAAAATATTTTGCTGTCTGAGTGAGAACAGCAAATACCTTTCCTGTCTTCTATCTGGCAGAGATGCCAAGTACCAAAGTGCTTCAGATTACATTTTGGCAGTAAAAAAAATCACTCCTAATGAGTTAAACAACTGATCCTTGGTTTTGCTTTATGATTCCTAAATAGTGGGGGGGAGGGGCAAACAACTGCTCTCTTCATTCTTCTCAATGGAATAGCCAGGTCTGTTAAGAAATAATTCTTGCCTGATTAATACTGGGTACCAAAGTATAATTTTAAATGTTTTTATCCCATCTTTTATGCATCCTTATCTATCATGTAATTCCTACAGCACTAAGTTGTTGAAGTAAAAATGCTGGTGCAGGGCTTAAATCAAACTGTCTGTTGCTATTTGACAATCCTCCTGTTGAAGAGGCTTTCATTTACCAGTAACAACAAAACCATTATTGTTCACTGAAACTCCAAAGGATCCTTTAATTCTGATTCAGTAGCAAACTGCAATATTAACAAGGATAGCTAACTCTATCTGCAATTCAATATTATTAGGCCAAGAGACAGTGTACTATTTTTGCTTGGTGATTGTCATGCACTAATGTGTGTTCTTTATAGTACCGGTAGTTGAATTTAAACTGTAACAAATAAGAGCTATGTGGCTTGTGGAGAAAATGATTATAGATACTCCTAGAAGGATTCTTCCAACTATGCTTAAAAGAAAAAAAAATGAATTGATAGCAATTAGGAGAAAAAGAAAATACTGACAAATGCAAGAGTGATTTGAGGGTTCTTTTTGAATGGGAGCAGTTTGAGATACATGTGGGATTGTATTTACCAGGGAAGACATGATGCATTTACAGGAGTAACTGTCTCACCTATCCTGTCATTCCTTACAATGTTAAACATAGCTAGAATCTTTAGTTGTTCCCTATTATACTTATTGCTTCAACATGTGTTATTATCCTCATTTAGATTTGGCAGAGAGGTTAAAAAAGAAAGAAAGGGGTTTCATTGTAAAAAAAAAATGGGAGAGAAATTGGAATCTTAGGAGTCACCTTTTCCTTTTTTATAGGGATAAGTGCAATACATTTATCATGGGGATAGGCTTCAAGTAGACAAAGGTCCATGTCCAGATGAAGAAGTTGTAGGTTGCACATGTGTTTGTATGTGCAAGTGCACACACACAAACATACATACACACACACATTCACACACACACACACACACACAGAGAGAGAGAGAGAGAGAGAGAGAGAGAGAGAGAGAGAGAGAGAGAGAGAGAGAGAGAGAGAGAGAGATAATACCCAAAGATTTTAAAGGTTTTTTACACATCCTATTATCAAACCGTGTACAGTAATCCTTTCCAATTTTCAGTTTATTTCTACCAGCAAAAAGTATCCACAATGCAATAGTGCAAACCTGGATTTTAGGTTAAAAAATTATGTCTTATATGCCTCAAATGCTATCTTGAGAACAGAGGGTATGGGACAGCAAGAAATAGGACAGATTTGAGCCAGCATAAAAAATTGCAGGATCCATCATGATGTTGCACGATCCTGTCCTCTTGTTTTCAAAAAATACTTCAGAGTCAGGGTACAGTTGATCAAACACATGGTGCTTGCATTTTTTTAACGTCAAAAAAGTATTTTCCATAATTCAGTAAGCCCATGCTTAATACAAATATTTTAGTTCCTTTGTTTCTTATTGAGAAATACCTAAAGATTCCCGGGGGGGGGGAGGGCAACATTTGCATTTTTCTAGTAAATATATGGGTGGTTTTTTAAAAAAAGGGAAAGAAACAAAAAGTAAGACAAACAGAATCCAGCAACATAACTTCATGTAAAAAGGAAGTGAAATTTGTAAAAGAACAGTCATTTGGCCTCACAATTCTATCTCCCAACAAGAAATGTTACTCAGGCAAAAGTCCGTAAGATTACAACCAATCTTTTCTGAGCCTGGTGGAGGTGGACAGTTAGCCAGATGACTTACTCGGTCAAAATATAAAGTTTAGATGATGCTGCTACTCATAAATAATGTTTAGTTTGAACAACTGCCAATCAAAGTATATCCCATACTGTAGGAGAGTAAGGAAGGTGAATTTGTTAGAGTTATGCAAGCTTCTTTAACATATTTTTAAAGTCCAGAATCTGCAGATGATGTTTGGAGGTGGCTCAGACAAATAATTTTCTAATTTGCTGAATTATAAGGAGGAAGAAGCACAACACAATGAGACTTATGAGACTAATATCTGCTCTACTAAGTAGAACAGAACAAGAAATCTACTCCACAGGAAGGCTAAAGCTACTTTGATTGAGATTGATTATAACAAAATCTTGCAGTGGCAATTTTCATATTTTACCTCTGTCAAGTCCCTTACTTTGTACACATTATGATATAAGAATTAAACAAAGAATGAGAAGCAAAATATGCTTGATGTGGATTACAATTTCTGAGATCCCTTTTCCAGGGTGTCCACAAGTATAGTAAAAAAAAAACCTCAAGATGTTGGCATGACTGAAGTTCCATTCAATTTTATGTGTGAGTGGGCAAAACTGCTATAGCTGTCATCTTGAATGTTCTTTACATATTCCTTACAGACATTACTGCCTTTGCCATTGGCAATGTTGGCAAGGCTGAAGGATGTCGAAATCCAAAACAACTAAAGAGTAGCAGGTTTTATATGTATAAGCTAGAGCAGCGATGGCAAACCTTTTAGAGACTGAGTGCCCAAACTGCAACCCAAAACCCACTTATGTATCGTTGGGTGCCGGGTGGGCGTGGCCCACTCAGTGGGTGTGGCCCATTGGGTGGGCATGGCTGCGGTGGTAATGGCAGACTGGGTGGGACTAAAAAGTTCAATCAATCAATTTTATAAAACCCAGCTGAAGGCCTAGGACTGGGGTCCTGGTGCCCGTGCCCACAGAGAGGGCTCTGCGTGCCACCTGTGGCATGTGTGCCATAGTTTCGCCACCATGGTGCTAGAGTATAAGGCACTAGAGTTTCTACGATTTTAATATTGGCTGATCAGTAGCTGATCTCAAGGCTGGCAGCCAAAAGCCTACTCATCGCTTTTTTGTTCTGCTTATGGAAAACACCATGACTAAATGATCCAAAGACAGCATTTTATACTGCTTTCATATAATTTAACAGTCATTAGCTTACTCAGATCAGTAAAGAATAATTTCTAGCATTTGATTATATAGCAATGCATCGCCTTAGGCACTGTAAATTAGATGCCTTAAAGAAGCAGAATTAATCATTTAACATTAGCCAGATCAGCAATGAAATTCATATTATCAACCAAGATTATCTACCTGGATAATCTGTGCACAAGTAGGCACTCAATGAGGCCAAAATGACTAGAGAAATAATTGTGCTCTTAGTCAGAATTACACTCTGGCAGTGATTATCAAAATTATGAGCTGGAGCTTCCCAGAATGGTAACCAGGATTAAGGGAAGTTGTGTCTCTTGAAAGTTTAACATTTATATAGGAAAACTGAAGGGAAACAAAGTATCATTATGATAGTAAACATATGATAAAACATGGTTACAGAAATGTACTCAAACAGACTTTTGATTTTTTTGGAGAGCTTTGTCAATCCTCAGTGGAAACATGATATGGATAAATGCAGAATTCATTCTTGTGTAAAACTAAGTTGTGCTATTCTAAATCCTGTAGGTCATCCGGACCAAGGTAACACAATGAAAATAACAATGCTGTTGTTACTCTGTATGAAGAAGTGATATGGGTCTTCTTTTCTTCCTTGTCTCCTCCCATACTTTTCGTTAGTGTTACTTTGGAATTTATGGATGTTGTTACTTCGTGATTCAGATAGACCAGGGTAGGCAACCTTGGCTCTTTTATGACTCATGGACTTCAACTCCCAGAATTCGTGAACCAGCCATGCAGACTCAGGAATTTTGGGACTTGAAGTCCACGAGTCATAAAAGAGCCAAGGTTGCCTACCCATGAGATAGACTGTTGGATGTTCAATTGATATGAAAAAGGTGAAGTAGCTAAGCAGAGTATCAAAGGAGAATGAGGGACATTAACCCACAAAATACATTAATGATTTGGAATTACAAATTTCAATTTATTTTTCATCTGTAATTATCATGATAGTGTGTTAATAATTAACATAGTGTGTCATTTGTAAAACAAGCAAACAAAAAACAAAGAGTCCACAGAAGTATGTGATCTTCTTCAGCCTGAGTCACAATTTATGGAGGGTTATGGGGGATTTCTAAGCTTTGGTAGCTTGGGGGGGGCTACCTGCAGTTGAAATCCCTGATTTAGTCCTTAATTTTAACATTGGATAAAGCCATATGGCATCCTATGCACGTTTACTGAGAAATAGGGTCCCTATGTTCATAAGACTGCAGTGGTGTTACGTCTAAACAAGAAATTTTAAGCCATGTTAAGAGGTAGAGAGGGTCATGCATGCTAGCTGATCTGCTCAGACCCTGATTCTGGTCTCTGAGTCAAGCACACAAAATGAACCTCTCACCCCCAGTTCCTGACTCCATGTAAGTTGGCCCACTCTCAGTCCCTGTCAACTTTTCAACATAAGTCAGGTCAGGAAATAAATACTACAAGGTTTCTAGAAATGCTACTTCATTATTGTATGAGTATAATAAGAGAATCCTGAAAGCCTATTGGAGTTTCCTCCATCCCAACTTATACCAAAAAGAATCAAGGTGGGGTTATTTTGATTTTCTTTCTCACATTTTGTGCTGTTCCAGAATTAGGTTATCATTTCTTCACCTTTAACAGCTCATCTATTCTTTCACCAATGACATCATTTACTGTCCTTGGCTTTACTAACTAGCCTACTAGGGCTAGATTTGGTCTTTGAATTCTCAGGAATTTGGGAATTACCTTCTTTTCATGCTACCTCCAAGATGCTAGGACTGAAGATTTGTTTTTCAAATTATTTTCTTTACCCTTGGTATTAAAAGGGCATGGAAGATAAACTACTACTCCCCATGGAATTCTCAGGGTTCTTCCGCATAACTGAACTTGCATTTTCCAATGATTGTGAATCCAGTATATAATGCCCTTTGTTGTTGTTAGCTGTGAAGTCATGTCCAACCCATCGCGACCCCATGGACAACGTTCCTCCAGGCCTTCCTGTCCTCTACCATCTTCTGGAGTCCATTTAAGCTCACACCTACTGCTTCAGTGACTCCATCCAGCCACCTCATTCTCTATCGTCTCTTTTGCCCTCAACCTTTCCCAGCATTAGGCTCTTCTCCAGTGAGTCCTTTTTTCTCATTAGGTGGCCAAAGTATTTGAGTTTCAACTTCAGGATCTGGCCTTCTAAAGAGCAGTCAAGGTTGATCTCCTCTAGGACTGACTGGTTTGATCGCCTTGCAGTCCAAGGGACTCACAGGAGTCTTCTCCAGCACCATAGTTCAAAGGCCTCAATTCTTTGGCGCTCAGCCTTTGTTATGGTCCAACTTTCACTGCCATACAATGCAACTGGGAAGACCATAGCCTTGACTATACACACTTTTGTTGACAGGGTGATGTCTCTGCTTTTTAGTGTGCTGTCTAGATTTGCCATGGCTTTCCTCCCCAGGAGCAAGCGTCTTTTAATTTCTTGGCTACAGTCCCCATCTGCAGTGATCTTGGAGCCCAGGAAAATAAAATCTGTCACTACCTCCATTTCTTCCCCATCTATTTGCCAGAAATTGAGAGGGCGGAATGCCATGATCTTGGTTTTCTTAATGTTAAGTTTCAAGCCAACTTTTGCACTCTCCTTCTTCACCTGCAACAAGAGGCTCTTCAGTTCTTCTTCACTTTCTGCCATTAGAGTGGTATCATCTGCATATCTTAGGTTGTTGATATTTTTCCTGGCAATCTTAATTCCAACTTTTGATTCATCTAGCCCTGCCTTTCTCATGATGTGCTCTGCATATAAGTGAAATAGGCAGGGCAACAGTATACAGCCTTGCTGGACTCCTTTCCCAATTTTGAACCAATCAGTGGTTCCGTGTCCAGTTCTAACTGTTGCTTCTTGACTCGCATATAGATTTCTCAACAGACAAATAAGATGGCTTGGTACTCCTATCTCTTTAAGAATTTGCCATAGTTTGTTGTGATCCACACAATCAAAGGCTTTAGCATAGTCAATGAAGCAGAAGTAGATGTTTTTCTGGAACTCCCTAGCTTTCTCCATGATCCAGCGTATGTTGGCAATTTGATCTCTAGTTCCTCTGCCTCTTCGAAATTCTGCCTGTACGTCTGGTAGTTCTCGATCCACATACTGCTGGAGTCTAGCTTGTAGGATTTTAAGCATAACTTTACTAGCATGTGAAATGAGTACAATGGTGCGATAGTTTGAACATTCTTTGGCATTGGAATGTAAACTGATCTTTTCCAATCCTGTAGCCACTGTTGAGTTTTCCAAATTTGCTGGCAAATTGAGTGTAGCACTTTTCCTGCATCATCTTTTAAGATTTTGAATAGCTCAGCTGGAATACTATCACCTCCACTAGCTTTGTTGTTGCTCAGCTTTCCTAAGGCCCACTTCACTTCACAGTCTAGGATGTCTGGCTCAAGGTCAGTGACCACCTCATCGTGGTTATCAGGGATGTTAAGCTCGTTCTTGTATAGTTCTTCTGTGTAATTTTGCCACCTCTTAATCTCTTCTGCCTCTGGATTTGAACTGAGATCATTCTGACATTTTGGGGATTGTATCCCAGTATTGCTTTTCCTACTCTTTTATTGACTATGAAGGCTACTCCATTTCTTCTGAGGGATTCTTGCCCGTAGTAGTATACCTGATGGTCATCTGAATTAAATTCACCAATTCCTGTCCATTTTAGTTCACTGATTCCTAAGATGTCGATGTTCAGTCTTGTCATCTCTTGTTTGACCACATCCAGCTTGCCTTGATTCATGGAGCTTACATTCCAGGTTCCTATGGAGAAAAAATCTTTATAGCATCGGACTTTCCTTTCACCACCATATACATCCACAGCTGAGTGTCCTTTCGGCTTTGGCCCAGTCGTTTCATTCTTTCTGGCGCTACTAGTACTAGCCCTCTGCTCTTCTCCAGTAGCATATTGGACACCTTCCGACCTGAGGGGCTCATCTTCCAGCGTCATATCGTTTTGCCTTTTGGTACTGACCATAGGGTTTTCATGGCAAAGATACTGGAGTGGGTTGCCATTTCCTTCTCCAATGGATTACGTTTTGTTAGAACTCTCTGCTATGATTTGTCCCAACTGCAGTTGTAAGTCAAGGATTTCCTGTAAATTTTCCTCTAAAAAAGCAAACGGGGGAGTTTTTTTTTTAAATTATATCAATCAAAAGTCCTTTCTCTGAAGGACTTAAAGCAGGGGTGTCAAACTGCCAGCCCGCGGGCTGGTTTCAGCCACGCCCATCCCATTGCTGGCAATGCAAAAAGAGTCACGATAGGTTGCAACACATCACATGACATGGAGAGTTTGACACCCGTGACCTAAAGCAACCAGATGCAAATGGCAATATTTCTGAAAAATAACATTTGTTCTGAGAATTTTCCCTATTTGAATGGAATGGAATGGAATGGAATGGAATGGAATGGAATAGAATAGAATAGAATAGAATAGAATAGAATAGAATAGAATAGAATAGAATAGAATAGAATAGAATAGAATAGAATAGAATAGAATAGAATAGAATAGAATAGAATAGAATACTTTATTGGCCAAGTGTGATTGGATACACAAGGAATTTGCTTCCAGTGCACAAGCTCTCAGTGTACATAGAAACAGCAAGAGAGTATAAGCATAAGATACCAATAGGAGAAGGTAGTAGAACAGATGAGAAGGATAACAGCAATACAGCCCTATTACATGGGTAAATGTTTTTAGGCATAAGACAGTGCTGTGGGAGTTAGGTGTTTATCAGAGTGAAGACATGAGGGAAAAAAACTCCCTGTGTCTAGTTGTTTTAGCATGCAATGCCCTATAGCGGTGTCCTGAGGGGGGTGAGGGGAGTTGAAAGAGTTTATGTTCAGGATGTGAGGGATCTGTAGATATTTTCTCAGTCCTCTTTCTGGTTTGTGCAGTATACGGGTCCTCAATGGAAGCCAAGCTGGTTGCAGTTGCTTGTTGTTTTTTGCAGTCCGTTAAAGTCTGTACCTGTCCTGTTTGATTGTTGTACCAAACCTGACAGTTATAGAAGTACAAATGACATACTCAATAATTCCTCTGTAGAACTGTAGAACCATATATCTTTGAATTGCAACTTCTAGAATTCCCTGATACTGATCATACAGAACAGTGTCTAAGCTGGTTGGGAATTTTAGGAATGGAAAGCAATAGATTGGGAGGTTCTATTGTAATATTTACGTTGTATGAGCTTCTGTGCTAGGCCAGTGTTTTTTTTAACCTTGGCAACTTTACGCTGTGTGTGGACTTCAACTCCCAGTGAAGGTGAATCCTATTGCTGGCTGGGGAATTCTTGGAGGTAAAGTCTACACAGCTTAAAGTTGCCAAGGTTGAGAAACATTGCTCTATAGATAGAAAATTGGCTAGGCTCCAGTATTTTCTTTTTACCCTGGATTTTTTGCAGAATCCTATCAAGTTCTGGTAGAAACTTGGGAATTTGAAAACATCTGCACTAAGCCATAAACTATGATTTGCAAACTACAATGGATAGGGTCACAGAATGTTCTCAACATACCAAAATTTAAAACATGTAATCAGTTAATGTATTTGTTCTTTCTGCAGGTTTCAGTCATAAATGAGTAATTACAAATCAAGTACAAAAAGGAAAAAAAGCATAAATTGTATGTTAAGGTGGGATAAACAATCTGTTCATCAAGATTTTAAGACGTTGGTTTAAAAAAAACCCCTGGCATATGTAAGCAGTTGCTTAATGGTAATCAGCTTTTCAGTGGCAAATATTTCTTTTAGAATAGTAGGAAAAGTTTTGGAGAAAGACATTTTCTGTAGATTCACAGTGTTAATAAAATTATGCTTCAGTATACAGATACAAGATATATTTATCAAGAATTTGTCTATTAAAAATCTTTAATCCAGGAGTACTGCAGAAGCTGAGTAGATCTTTTAAACCATTTCCACCTTGTAACATTATTGATTTACTCTTTACTAAATATAATCTCTTGCCTTGCTTATTTGCTCAAAATAGAATTGTTCTGAGCAACATTTTCCCTTGAGAAAACATGAGAGAGGATAAAGTCCATTTTAATCATAAATAAAACAAACATAATGCTGAGGATTGTAAAGATAAAAGATTACATAATCTATCAGATTTGAAGGAGGATATTTAAGGCATATTTTCTTCATTGGCAGTAAGTACCTCAATTTTTGCTGTTTAATATAAATATGTTGAAGTACATACTTATATTAAACAGATGAATATACCTAGGTGTAATAATATTTAGGGCATAGCTCAACAGATAAAATGAGATTAAGTGCTTATCCAGAAGGATAAACTGGCATAAACTGACCTGCTGCCAGCGTCAACGTCCCTCCGTACAGTGCGCTCCCACAGAGAAGGCCTCCTAAGGGTTCCGCCGTTCGGAGAATGCCGTCTGGTGGCTCCCAGAGGGAGGGCGTTCTCTGTGAGCGCGCCTGACCTATGGAACCGTTTACCGGTTGAGCTCCGGATGGCTCCTGACCTTCGCTCCTTCCGACGCGACCTAAAAACATATCTGTTTGAGCAATCCGGTCTGGTCTGACGGGTTCTGTTTTAATTATTGTTTTAAGATAACTATCTTCTGCATTTGGGCAAAATTAGGGTTTAATTTGTTTTCAATATCTGTATTTGTGCATTCTGTTATTTATGTCACTGTTCACCGCCCTGAGTCCTTAGGGAGAAGGGCGGTATACAAATCAAATAAATAAATAAATAAATTTTGCTTCATGGCAGCAATTTATTCAGCATCACTAGTGAGCCCAGTGACTGATACTGATCTTGCTGCTTTAATATTGGACATTATTGGATTCCCCTCAGTTTTGCTCCCAACAATTGGGAGGAGAAAAACAACCACTAATCATTTTTTAATGGGTGGAGGGCCTGGAATCTCGGATGGTTTAGAATGGCTGGTTTTGCTGCCTATCAAATTGCTATTTTGGAACATGGATGTACCATGTGTGTCCTCAAATAGACAGGTTTTCAGACTACAGGACAAGTCTGAGATGAAACAGAAGGGGATAACAATGAATGAGCAAGCTCTGCCATGAACTAGGGCTGGAAGAGAAGTAAAAATAATAAAACCAGTAAAACTATAACTGTACGAATCCCTTGATAGCAAAAGCAGCAGAATGCCTCTAATGCAATTGTTGGTGATAGTAAAAACAACTGGCAGAATCTGGGTCTTGTTCCAATTTAAACTGTGTGGTACATGATATTTTTCTCAAAAAAGTGCTAGCCTTGTATTGCAAAGGATAGGTTTAATATTCTTCCATAGGAGCATTAAACCAGTGTATATAAAAATACTGATTGCTTCAGAAGATGCTGGTCAGGGAGGTCCTTCTGGTCTCTCCTCTAGCCCAATGTAGAGTGGCCACAAAAAAGTAGTCACCAGTAATCAGAAAGGGGAGTGACAAGCACCTCACGAGGCCCACATAACAGGAAATCAAGGATTACATAGTCTTCTTGTTTAGTGCTTTTTAAGATCAGGATTAGGGGTGAAGTACAAAATTTTGGAAACTGCACTAGAATTTTATTACTTGGAGAGTTCATCAATTTAGATTTTCTTTGAATGATCTGAATTGTCTTCTTGCTGGACTTTTCTCAGCCTAAACTGAGCCACTGTTTTCTCCAGAGTGATAGAATCCACAAATGGGTTAACTCTGTCTTCCTGCCCAATTAGACTAAGTCATTCAAACTTGCCATGCCTCTCCTGGGGCAGGACATCCCCCAGTCATGACTTAGTCTGTGCCCAGAATAATATATATATATATATATATATATATATATATATATATATATATATATATATATATATATATATATATATATATATATATATATATATATATATTCCCCTTTTTCAGGCTCCTCCTCTCACAATCATTACAGAGGGTTCTGAGTTCAGATCCCTTCTGACTGTAGCACAAACATTGTTTGCCTTGCCCCAAACCTTTCAAAGTGGATGGTCAAGTGCAGGAAGCTTCAACTGTAGCACTAGGCCTCAACCTAGCTGTCTCATTGTCCATTCCAACAGAAGACGTGTGCTGGCCGTGCCATTCTTGGCCTCGCCGCCACCAACTAGAACTAGTGAGCTGGCTGTTTATCACTGAGGTGTTCTGTCGCCACTAGGTTTCTACATGTGAGCTGGCTGTTTATCACTGAGGTGATCCGCCGCCACAGTAGACTTAGCCTGTGCTCCAAAGGTGCTTCAACTGGTCTTAAGTCCATCAGGAGCTTTGCAGGTGTGCCAGTTGTCCATTAAGTTGGTCCTGCAGCCACCATTGCCATAGAGTACTTATTGATCCCTGAGAGTGACACACAGCCTCAGATCAGTACTCTGCTCCTCTGTTTGAGATCCCTCTCAGCATTCCACTGAGATAGCTCCCAATTGTGATGGGAGACAACACCGCACCTCAGGCTTCACATGGTGCCTCCAACACTCCTGCGCAATCAAAGCATAAGTCCTCCAAACCGGAGGCTGCTGGAAAGCTCAAGGCCAATGCCAAGGCCATCTCTGGCAAAAGGTCCTCCAAAGTGGCAGAGAAAGAGGCCAGCAGGAGGCACCAGGCCTTAAAAAGGCAGTTTGCCAAGGCCCAGAAACAGGACATGATGGGCGCTGAACAGGTCTCTTCTCCTCTGGCAGAGGAATCTGTATTTGGGCCACAGCTTGCTCCTCCTCCCTCGTCTGCCCAGAGGGTCTGGTCTCCGGAGGGGGATGATGATGATGACCTTATCTTCCCAGGGCTGAGCAGGAGCAGATGGTTTCCTTTACCCAGGGACCAGGTATCCAACTGACGCCTCCAGTCCCAAGAGCAACACAGCCCAGGCCTGAGGCCACCTTTACGCCCACAGCAGCTGGGCTTCGACCCTCAGAGGCACAGAGAGTGTGGTCGCCGGAGCAGTTTTAGGCTCTGATCTCCCAGGCGGTCGCCCAGGGATTAGCCTTACAACGTCAACAAAGGTATGCACCCGAATCGGTGGCCTCAATGACACCGCCTTATCTCCCCCAGTTGGGAGCATCAGATTATTCTGACCCTATTTCTCCCGCCCAGTCTACTCGCAGCGGAATATCTTTTTCTGAGGAGTACGACCCAATGGAAATGCCGCTCTTGGAGGATGAGGATCTTACTCTGGACCCTCCTCACTTTGTTGGTCTATTCAATCCGGCGCTCTTTAAATCTCTGCTTCATAAGGCCAGTGCTACTGCTAAGATTGGTCCTGACCAGGTTCCACATCCTGGCCCATCCACCGGCCAAGATCAAAGCCAGTATTTTCAGAGCATGTGGTCACTGAGCATCACATCCCCTGTCTTCCTCTTCAAGGAGATATCGGAGAAGTTAGGTCGGCCAGTACTGAATGTGTTTGCTTCTCTGGCAAATTCCCAGCTCCCGATGTTTTCCTCCGGGTTCCCCTCTCTTGGGGCAGTGAGGACGGATGCCCTTCGCAGCCCTTGGCCCGGGGGCTTGCTGTATGCCTTTCCGCCTCTCCCTCTGATCCCAGGAGTCATCTGCCAGTTACTGCAAGAGTGGGCAGAGGTGATACTTGTTGCACCACATTGGCCAAGACGGCCGTGGTTTGCCGACCTTGTGAGTCTGTCACTCTCTCCCCCGTGGATTCCTCCAGATCGCGTTCCACTTAGCCAGGGAGCTCTGCATCATCCAGAACTCCAGTGGCTCCAGTTGACCATCTGACACTTGAACGGCGGCTCCTGACACATGAGTCTTATTCATTGGAGGTAATTACGATGATTCAGGCCTCCAGATGGCCTACAACAAACAGGATCTATGACTCCACTTGGAAGAGTTTCTGTAGTTGGTGTGATAAGAACCAGTTAGATCTTTCGGCTATTACTATTCCGAGGATCTTGGATTATTTATTGGAGGGGCTTAACAAGGGCTTTGCACCCAATACCATCCGCTGACAAGTAGCAACTCTCTTCACCGTATTTACTTGGGGCAATTCAGAGGCATTGGCTCAACATCCTATGGTATGCTCATTTCTCAAAGGAGTGACCAACACCACACATCCAGTAGTTCACTGGTATCCCTCTTGGGATTTGTCATGGGTCTTGCAGGCCCTTACCTCTCCTCCATTTGAACCCATCAGGACCTGTACTCTGCAGTTCTTGACAATTAAGGTGGCCTTCTTGATAGCCGTAACGTTGGCTAGACGCATTTCTGAATTGGCAGCTCTCTGTCAGACAGTACTTATGCGTTTTTCATGCTGACAGGGTGTTCCTTCGATTGGATCCCTCTTTTATTCCTAAGGTCAATACCTTGTTTCATACAGCACAGGAAGTCATTTTGCCGGAGTTTTGTCCTCATCCATCTCTTGCCTTGGAACGGCAATGGCACAATTTGGATGTCCGCAGGGCTTTGCGCCACTATATTAAGCGGACAGCGTCTTTTCGCAAGTCAGAAACCCTCTTTGTTTTCTTTCAACCCTCTACTATGGGGCGGAAGGTTTCTGGCTCCATTGTAGGCAGGTGGATCAGGGCTTGTATTGCAGGGGTGTGCCAATCTCATTCCCTGTCAGTTTCCAGGCATATCACTGCTCACTCCACTCTTAGTGCTGCAATTTCTGCGGCTTGGGCGACACAGGCGTCCATTGAGGACATTTGTAGGGCGGCGACATGGTCCTTTCATGAGGCATTATAACCTGGATAGGTTATAACCTGGATAGGTTTGCCTCCGCAGACGCCTCATTTGGCCGGAGAGTTAACACAACCCAGGTGGCTAGAAAGGCCCAACAGAGGCTTCACTTTCTTAGGATCTTGCGGAAGAACAGGGTAGAACAACAGCTAATGACCCTCTTTTACTGGTCTACCATAGAGAGCGTCCTCTCGTATGGTATTGTGGTTTGGTATGCTGGTCTGACAGCCGCGGATAGGAAAGTATTACAGAGGGTAGTGAGCACAGCACAAGACATTGTGGGCTGTTCCCTGACACCACTGGATGACATCGCCAGGGCTCGTTGCCTTGGAAGAGTGAGGAAGATTCTCAGGGATGACTCACACCCTGGGACGGTATCTCTTTACTCTCCTACCATCCGGTAGGAGATATAGGAATATAGCCAGCCATACCAACAGGCTGAAAAATAGCTTTTATCCGTGGGCTGTTAGGCTTTTAAATGGGACATAATCTTATGCAGAACTGACTTGGGAGGCCGGTGTGTGGTGTAGTTGGTTCACATAGTGTGGTGGGATGGAGGGTTTGTTGTCACTGTGTGTTGGGGGGAGAGAGCACAGGGGGAGGCTCAGCTAATCTCAATGTACACATGTTGTACTTTGACAATAAAGGTTTATTTATTATTAAGAGTGCTGCAACAGGTAGTGCCAAAGGGTGGGACACAGGCCCAGACTGATTCCCTCCCATAGGGACAGGGCAGCTTTGGTATGTCCCATTCGTGGATTCTGCATCTATCATGCTGGAGAAGGGGCATTGTCTTACCTGAACGCCTTTTCTCAGCATGATGATGGAGAATCCACACCCACCCCTTAGTGTCTGTCAGGTCCTGTGTCAGGGGTATGAGAGGCAACACGTTGGACTGTCGTCATTTGCTTCGCCTTCGTCATGACTGGGAGATGTCCTGGCCCAGGAGAGGCGTGGCAAGTTTGACTGAGTTAGTCTAATTGGGCAGGAAGACAGAGTTAACCCATTCGTGGATTCTCCATCATCATGCTGAGAAAAGGCATTCAGGTAAGACAACGCCCCTTCTAGTGATCTTCTTCCTTATATCATGCTTGTTTATGTCCAACATTTCTTCTGCAAACCTCCCTACAACCATGTTTCCATAACAGCCTACACTGGCCAACAAGAGCTGGGCAGATCTCAGTCCCTCATTGCTTCTTCAACCACAGCAGTATACTTGATAATTTCACAGCAAAAGTTGTGATGGGAGAAGAGGGATGGCTAGTTTATGGGTTGGGTTTCCTTTGTAATTATTTCATTTTGAAAAAGTTTTAATTGTGTGTTTTTTTCTCAAAGGAAATTGCCCTCCTGTTTCAGGGTTTGGACTAATTCTAATTTCTAATGTGTTTCATTTGGGTGCCATTGACTAGCAATCTATCAGTACACGGCCAACAGTCCCTATTTGAGGGAGATGGGCGGTTCAGAAATGTGAAAAATAAGTAAGTAAGTAAGTAAATATAAATAAATAAATAAATATCTGTGAGCCAAGACATTTAATGGGATTCTGAGCTTGGAGAAGCAGCAAGCAGCAGGCCAGAAAGAGAGATTGTTTTTTGCCTGAGCCATAGGCCTTTTTCCATTCCTCCCATTCAGAACACATCACTCTTCACAAGAAGCATATTTCTAAATGGTTTGATGGAGGGCAGCTGATGCCTAAGGATTACTTCTGGAACTGCACTTCCAAGCAAACTGTCTATTGGCCTCTAATTTTGCTTGCTTTCCAGACTTTCCCCAATTATATCTGTAATACTTAATCCTGGAGTGTTTGTGGGATTTGCCAGGGGCTCTGAGCCTGGTAGAACTTCCCCTCTCTCTTTGGAAACCTGTGATGAATCTCTAATGTGATATGGGATCTTGCTCAGAATTGGCTGAGAATGTTTACCTGTTGGGTAGTCACCTGACCAACAAGATAAAGAACTGCTGTTTTCCTGGATGCACAACATTAGAGAACCTTCCCTTTCCTTGAAGTTATTTAGGAAACAGATAAAAAAGTCTACAGACAAGAATGTCTTTTAAGAAAATCACACACCGGGTTTTTGAGTTTTGCTTAAAACTGATGCAGGAAATTATTGCTCTGGAAGGGCTGCTATAAATGCACAGTGGTGATAACAGAATTTTTGCTCCGAATATTAACCTTTTATTATTAAGATTTGGGGTTACAATATTATGCCGTTATTATGCAACAATGCCCCCAAAGTTAGCTTTATTTATGTCTCTCTCAACAAAACTTGAGGAAGAGTTAGAAAAGTTTGGTTGAGAGAGGCTGAAAGCTGAAATTAGAGAGTCTCTCTTTGTAGGTGCATAATAAAATATATATTATTTTACTCTTTTTATATATTGTAGTCTTTGTGTAAAGCCCAGAAATTCCCTTAGAGTTTGGGCATACTTTCATATTTTTTTCTGCTGCCTTTTTTCTGTCTTATCTGGAAATTCTAATTTAGCACAAGAATTGTCCCAGGATTTCCTGATCTCTTCCTGTCCTATCAATTTACTATCTTCACTCTAGTCCAGCATCCAATTCTTGCTTCCAGCATTAATTTCTTCTTTCTTGGATCTAGATATAAATATTTTCCATATAAACCAACTTTATGCTCCTGTGGGAGGACAGCACCCCCCCAGAGAAAGAAATATTTTGGGAATATTAAAAGGCGGAATATTATATTTCCTCAAAGGACCTTAAAGGCAGAAAAGCAGGCCCAGTTTTTCTTAATAGCCCCAAGCAGAAACTAGTCAGAGGCCAGGTCTATAGAAATGCAGATTTGATAATCCTATTTAGAAAGGTTGGGGGCAGGAAGGCTGGAGCTGAGGGGATTAGAAAAACAAAGAGGATAGGAAACATGACCTTTAGGACATAATAGGATTAACCCACCATCAGAATACCGAAAGGACATACTGAACCTCAGGTCAAAGTTCATGCCACAGGAACAGGAATGCCAAACACAAAAGCCCAAGAAAGTATAAAAACCCACCACTCCCAGCAATATGTGGTCAGTTTTCCAAGAGACACATTTCTGTCTAGTTCTGCTCTTCAATAAACTACAACCTTTTTTCTAAAGCAGTCTCCATTTGTTTATTCCTGGCTTGGATTGGACCCTGATGAAGATTAATGTCTTTTCAACAATTTGGCACCCCAGGTGGGACTTCAAGCTAACCTCACCAATGGACTGGACTGGTAAGCCCCATCTTGCCGGTAGCAGACTTTGGAAAGCGTGGGGGTTTGGCCAGAGCGCAGAACCTTTTGTTAAGGAAAAGGGAGAGGCTGTGTGACAATGGAATGGAAAAGTGAATGAGAGAATTGGATTTGGGCAACCAGCTGGTAAGGCCCTGTAAGCAAAGCCTAGTTGTAGGAGGGGCCTGTACTCACTGCTTGTAAGAAGCAGAAGGTCTTCCCAGACTCTCCTGAGTCTGAAAATTGACAGGCAGTTGAAGGAGGTGCCCGAACCTGCTGTGTTGGGGGTGGAGGTCCTCCAGAACCCCTTTTTGGTCCATAAAGTGTCAGGCAGTATGTTCCCTGGTTCCCATAGTACTCTGTGAGGGGTGCTGTCCTCCCACACTCCAACTACCATTACAAACATACTGTAGGAGATGACCAGGCTGAGTGTGAGGGAGGGGTTAAACGCATCATCAGTCATAAATCTCTTCATGCCCACAAAATACTAAGTGCAGCCCACCTTGAATTCCTTATCTACCACTAAATTGCTTTGCCTATCAGTTGTTCAGATTCTTGTAGAAAGCTGAAGCTTGCAATAAATCAATACCCATATGAACTGCCTGTATCTCCTGATTTCTCTGGCACTTGATACATACTTTGGTGCCTGACCTGCCATAGAAGGTCTCTATCTACAGTTATCATTGATATGTGTCCTGCTGCTTTACAGAATGCAATCCACAGCTCAATCCAAGTTAAAATTAAACAATAATTAGAAGAAGGACTAGCAGTGAAATGACCAGTAAATATTTACACTTGGACATTAGGCAGATACATGATAGCCACAATAAGATGACAGCAAGGATGTTGTCAACATATGGTGATCTTGAAATTAAAATGTAATTATATTAGTTGGATAGAACTTTCTGTTACAGAGAAAGTTTTTTTTAACATTTTTTACATTTTCTTAAAATGCTTCCTGTAGACTAAATATAGAAGAACAAAACATATGGAAATTAGAGTCTTTGTAAGAATACCTAATTCTTGGTTTCACTTAAGAAGAGATTCTGTGAACTGGGGGCACCTGAATGTTCAGCTCAAGTGTAACATGAAGTCTCTAGTATGTTTGGGCTATTGGTCAATCTGTATCTATCACTGTTTTTCTTCATGTTACTATTCAAAATCTTACTGACTGTCAGACGAATAATTTGGGGTTCCAACATGAGCTGGGGTTGCACAAGAACAAATCACAAATGAAATCCAGACAGCTGTGAGGAAAGGAGATTTATTTATTCTCCAAAGTGAAGAGGTTTACCTATGGGGGGTTGCTACAGAGAAAATGAGGTACAAAAGAGCTGTTTTATATGGGAGCTTGTCCTTGGTGTGGGACTTGAGGGCTGTGTGTGTGCTGATTTTAGGGTGACACTTGAAGGGCGTGGGTGTGTGTAGGTACATATTATCTATGATGTTTATTCTGGTGAACATGCAGTTCTGCTGGAAGACAGTTTTAATTAACTCTATTGTGTTTACAGACCTTCTTTGCTGTGTGGATTAAGTCTGGCTAACTTATATGGATGTTTAAGGAAGTTTGAGAAAAAGATTTTCCCTGTTTGCTATTTTTACTTAATTAGTTTCAGCTTGACTGTCAATTATCTAGTTGAGACGCTGATTCTCAGTCTATTGTGGATTCCGTTAACACTTAAAGGAAGATGGATACAGTATAAGGAATAAAGTATATTTTGATATTAAACTTTCCACATGATCAAACATTAAAATGATTGTTTCCAGAGTGATGTGATTTTTTTTCTCTGTGATGACCATTCACAAATTCAATGCAATCCTAATTCCACTAAGAGATGAACAGGCACATGTGAATTGATCTAGAGAAAAAAAAATGTTCTTTTCACTGTATTCTTTTTTTTCTGTAGAGGAATATACCTAAGATCTTAAATTAAGATCTTAAATGCAAGACATTTAGTGCCAGCTATTGAGAAACATACTATCACTCTTCCCAGATACTTGCTTTTCCAGAAAGAGTATTGCTCCTTCATGCCTTTCCAGGAGAGCAATGTCAACAATTTTAGTATTAACCAAGTTCTTGATTTCCAGTATTTGCTAACAAGCATCAGCTGCAATATAAAATCTATTGAACTTGAAAACCAACTGACCATAGTAGTGATAATGACCCTGTTGAATTTTTTTCTCAACCACGGTTAATTTATTCAGAACCCTTAAAATTGAAAACCCTAATAATATTTCCAGAAAATGGAAAAATTAGAGACAAAGAGACTAATCCCACACTCCAGAAGTTATGATTTCCCTTTGATCTAGCCAAGAAGTGTTTACAATGAATGATTAATCAAAATCCTATTTCTGAATTAAGAAGGCTCCATATGTTAGTGTCTAGTTTTCCACTCTTTGGCAAATAATAATAATAATATAACAACAACAACAACAACAATAATAGAGTTGGAAGGGACCTTGGAGGTCTTCTAGTCCAACCCCCTGCTCAGGCAGGAAACTCTATACTATTTCAGACAAATGGTTTCCAGTCTCTTCTTAAAAAGTTCCAGTTTTGGAGCATTCACAACTTTTGGAGGCAGGTTGTTCCACTGATTAATTGTTCTAACTGTCAGGAAATTTCTCCTTAGTTCTACAGGGAGTGCAGAATTATTAGGCAAGTTGTATTTTTGAGGATTAATTTTATTATTGAACAACAACCATGTTCTCAATGAACCCAAAAAACTCATTAATATCAAAGCTGAATATTTTTGGAAGTAGTTTTTAGTTTGTTTTTAGTTATAGCTATTTTAGGGGGATATCTGTGTGTGCAGGTGACTATTACTGTGCATAATTATTAGGCAACTTAACAAAAAACAAATATATACCCATTTCAATTATTTATTTTTACCAGTGAAACCAATATAACATCTCAACATTCACAAATATACATTTCTGACATTCAAAAACATAACAAAAACAAATCAGTGACCAATATAGCCACCTTTCTTTGCAAGGACACTCAAAAGCCTGCCATCCATGGATTCTGTCAGTGTTTTGATCTGTTCACCATCAACATTGCGTGCAGCAGCAACCACAGCCTCCCAGACACTGTTCAGAGAGGTGTACTGTTTTCCCTCCTTGTAAATCTCACATTTGATGATGGACCACAGGTTCTCAATGGGGTTCAGATCAGGTGAACAAGGAGGCCATGTCATTAGATTTCCTTCTTTTATACCCTTTCTTGCCAGCCACGCTGTGGAGTACTTGGACGCGTGTGATGGAGCATTGTCCTGCATGAAAATCATGTTTTTCTTGAAGGATGCAGACTTCTTCCTGTACCACTGCTTGAAGAAGGTGTCTTCCAGAAACTGGCAGTAGGACTGGGAGTTGAGCTTGACTCCATCCTCAACCCGAAAAGGCCCCACAAGCTCATCTTTGATGATACCAGCCCAAACCAGTACTCCACCTCCACCTTGCTGGCGTCTGAGTCGGACTGGAGCTCTCTGCCCTTTACCAATCCAGCCACGGGCCCATCCATCTGGCCCATCAAGACTCACTCTCATTTCATCAGTCCATAAAACCTTAGAAAAATCAGTCTTGAGATATTTCTTGGCCCAGTCTTGACGTTTCAGCTTGTGTGTCTTGTTCAGTGGTGGTCGTCTTTCAGCCTTTCTTACCTTGGCCATGTCTCTGAGTATTGCACACCTTGTGCTTTTGGGCACTCCAGTGATGTTGCAGCTCTGAAATATGGCCAAACTGGTGGCAAGTGGCATCTTGGCAGCTGCACGCTTGACTTTTCTCAGTTCATGGGCAGTTATTTTGCGCCTTGGTTTCTCCACACGCTTCTTGCGACCCTGTTGACTATTTTGAATGAAACGTTTGATTGTTCGATGATCACGCTTCAGAAGCTTTGCAATTTTAAGAGTGCTGCATCCCTCTGCAAGATATCTCACTATTTTTGACTTTTCTGAGCCTGTCAAGTCCTTCTTTTGACCCATTTTGCCAAAGGAAAGGAAGTTGCCTAATAATTATGCACACCTGATACAGGGTGTTGATGTCATTAGACCACACCCCTTCTCATTACAGAGATGCACATCACCTAATATGCTTAATTGGTAGTAGGCTTTCGAGCCTATACAGCTTGGAGTAAGACAACATGCATAAAGAGGATGATGTGGTCAAAATACTCATTTGCCTAATAATTCTGCACTCCCTGTAGGTTGCTTCTCTCCTTGATTAGTTTTCATCCATTGCTTCTTATCCTGCCTTCAGGTGCTTTTGAGAATAGCTTGACTCCCTCTTTTTTGTGGCAACCGCTGGGATATTGGAACACTGCTATCATGTCACCCCTAGTCCTTCTCTTCATTAAACTACACATACCCATTTCCAGCAACCGTTCTTTATATGTTTTAGTCTCCATTCCTCTGATCATCTTTGTTGCTCATCTCTACTCTGTACTCTTTCTAGAGTCTCAACATCTTTTTTACATTGTGGTGACCAAAACTGGATGCAGTATTCCAAGTGTGGCCTTACCAAGGCATTGTAAAGTGGTATTAATACTTCACGTGATCTTGATTCTATCCCTCTGTTAATGCAGCCTAGCACTGTGTTGGCTTTTTTGGCAGCTGCAGCACACTGCTGGCTCATGTTCAAGTGATTGTCCACTAGGAGTCCAAGATCCCTTGCACAGTTACTACTATTGAGCAAGGTACCACCTATACTGTACCTGTGCATTTGATTTTTTTTTTTGCCTAAATGTAGAACCTTACTTTTTTTACCAGTGAATTTCATTTTATTAGATAATGCCCAATGTTCATCTGACAAGATCCTTCTGTATCTTAAGCCTTTCTTCTGGAGTGTTGGCTATTCCTGCCAGCTTGGTGTTGTCTACAAATTTGATGAGTTTTCTATCTATCCCTTCATCCAAATAATTGATGAAGATGTTTGTAAAACACAGCTTGGTATCTACAGTTATTACAGTATATCAGAATTTGTCCTCTAAAGCTAGAGGTATCCAAAGTCAAATTACTTTTTTAAGCCTTATAAAACTCTGGATTTCTCTAGTGGTTATGCCAGAAGAATTTCTTAAAGTAGAACGTATTTTCTATAATTATAGTACAGCCCATATAATTATCTCTTTTCCCTCAGATGTTATTGTGGCAAAGTTATATAACTTTAAAGAGAAGGTATTCTCTAAGACAAATATACAAGTAGCATCAAGTTTTAAAATATTCTGCCAGTGTTGTATTTAAACTGATGTAATAAATAGAGATCTGACTCATTTTGTGGATGCCTTGTTTTTAGTGATCCTAAAGTATATAGCTCCAGTCAATGAAGCTCTCTATATCTAAAATGACTGTAAGCAGGGTTTCCTGGTCCAGGAATTGGTGTAACTGTTTCACAACACAGAGTTTTGCAAAAGCCCACCTAGCCACGGCTTCCATCTGTTCCTCAAGCAGAAAATGTGAGTCCAGGAGGACCCCCAAATTGCCACTGATTTTGTATGGCCTGGTGCAGCCCCATCTAGAGCAAGAGAGGGAAAGTCCCCAGAACCAGGGCCCCCCTAAAACTAAGGCCACTCACTTTTGTAATGTTGAGCTGTACCCTGCTGTTTTCCATCCAAAGCTCCATAACCTCCAAACACCAAAACAGGGCTTCCAACATCACTTAGGGTGAAGATGTAAAGCTATGCACCACAAAGCAAGCTATGCACCACAAAGCATACCTATGGCATCTCATCCTGTGCTGCCAAATTATGTCTCCCAGTGGCTTCATGGAGATGTTAAGGAGCAGATAAAGTACCAAACCTTGTTGGACCTCACCGAACTGAAGGCAGAGCCCTTTGATCCATACTGACTGGAACCGGCCCTGGAGGAAGGCAAAGGGGAAAAAACAACCAGCTAATCATAGTGCTATCCACTTCCAACATCTAGAGCCAATTCAGATACCATGGTTGGATTCTAATATATTGGGATATTCTAATAGTTTTATTGGGATATTCTACTGCTTGGGTTATAATAAAATGAATTATGCTTCCATGTGGCTTTCTTTGGCTATAATTTAACAAAAGGCAAATCTTGCTCTTATTATATCTATCAGAATAGGGGACACAGAAGATTCAGTTATAAATAAATAATAAAGTCAAGCAATTTTTTTTTGAAGTAGTCTTCTTCTGGCAACCATGAGAGTATTGATTTAAATACAGCATCACCTCTTAAGGAAGGATTAAGGAAGATTTTCATCTTCGCCCCTTAGTAAACCCGGAAAGTCAACTGCAAATAAAAGGAAGTTTTTTCAAGTAACTGTAGAAGTCAGTCCCCTACATGCAGAGGAAATAGCTTCCAATATCCTGTTTCTAGTAAAGATACATCACAAGAGTGATTCTTCACTACAAAAGAATGCTATCGGGACCAAGCCCAAAAACAACATGGTAAAATCCAATCGAGTTCAATTCTTTTATTTGCTTACACCTTATAGACAGAATCTTTCTAGACTAAACCTATAACCTCCTAAGCTTCTAGATATATCCTGTGGCTACCCTGAACCTCTTCCTCCCTTCCCCATCCAGTTCAGGACTGTGCTATTTCTTCCTCTGGGCTTCTCTCTGGAATGTACTGCATCCTCTCTGGGAATCTGTGATGCTCTTGCGGAGATCACCTTCCTTCTCCAGGTGCAAATCTATCACAAGTGTGTGGTACGAGGTTTTTAAATGATAACAAATCGGGGTTAAAAGGTGGTGAGTTTGGCAGATTTCAAATCTTCATCCATATTTAGCCAAAATATAGTCCTGTGATTAGAAAAATGAGAGTTGCAAATATACTCTTGTCTTCCTCATGTCGCGGCAGGTAGCTGTCCCCAGCTGACCCTGCCTGATTTGAGAAAAGTTAAGCAAGGGTCTGACCTGATCAGGACTTCGATGAGCGACCACTGGGAGATCTTAGGTGTGCTAGAAAGCAAACAGCATCCTAGAGGATGGCATTGACAAACTATTTCAATACCATTGCAAAGAATATTAAAAAGATATGCGTATTTGGTCATTAGAATTAAGGTTGGCTTAAGAGAGTTTTTACATTTAACCATTAATGTCATACTTGTGTTTCTCAACTTTGTTATGACTATGGTTAAAGAATGAATTCCTGTTGCATGTTTTGATTATGAAATTTATTACAAAGGAGAGAAGGAAGCATGGAAACAGAGAGGGCATTCAATGGTTCCTGTGCTCTAAATGGTCCTTGACTTATGATCACAACTGAAGCCAAAATTTCTGTTGAGTGAAACATTTGTTAAATGAGTTTTTGCCTAATTTTATGACCTTTCTTGTCACAGTTGTTAAACGAATCACTGCAGTTGTTAAGTTAGCAATGCAGTTGTTAAGTGAATCTGGCTTCCCCATTGACTTTGCTTGTCAGAAGGTCACAAAAGGTGATCACCTGACCCCAGGACACTGCAATTGTCATAAATATGAGCCAGTTGCCAAGCATCTGAATTTTGATCAAGTGCCCATAGGGATGCTGCAACAGTCGTAAGTGTGAAAAATGGTCATAAGTCACTTTTTTCAGTGTCATTGCAACTTTGAACAGTCACTAAATGAACTGTTGTAAGTTGAGGACTACCCGTACTTAGTTCTATCACGTTTAAAAACCACTTCATTATTCCATGAAGGCAGAATGAATTGGTTAAAAATATCAGCTTCTCTGTCAGTTTCAGAAGAAAACATGCTGTTTCTTTGGAACGTTGAAGATATGCAAAATACTAGAACACTAAGAGAAATCAGGAATACTAGAGAAGGAAAAAAAGCCATACATTTTGAATGAGTTTCAGTAGCAAGAGAGAAAATCAAATGCATTAGTCTTGTTACCGCCCTCTCCCCAAAAAGTTTCCAAGATAATATTTTTCCGTAGGTGGAGATGCAGTGAAGCGATCCATTTACCTGTCAAAGAGGATCATGTTGGCAGAACAATGGACTCAACAATAATTGGAGGAACAGCATCTTGCCAACCAGTTATCTTTAGAGCGCATGTAATATTTATGCCCCTTTTCCTGTAAATGTTGGAGCTTAGTATTATTACTTTTCTTTTGCCGAAGAGAATAAATACATTCCACACTCATATGCTCCTAGTCTATTCTTTTATATGTTTTTACATTATTTCCTAAATAAAAACAGCCGCTGCATAATTGAAGATTATATTAATTTTTAATACGGTAGAATTAGGAAAAATTGCTGGGGAAGGGATAAAAAAATATATCTGCACAGCAGTAATTGCAGTCTGTGCCCTCAAATTGAGTGACTTCATAGAATAATCTCAGCTTTTACTTTTAAAGGAGTTTAATTGCTTGGGGACTTGTAAGAGAACAAAAGAGATCTGAAAAACAGCTGGCTAGATGCATGTACTGTATGTCCAATAGTAGAAAGGAGGAGAGGGAAAATAGTGAAATATGGTTAATCAAATAATTGCCTGAGTGAGATATTTAAGTTGTGGAGTCATTTTTAAAAAAATGATTAAGTGGTCATGGAATGATTGTATTGATGTTCTAAGTTATCTCCACATTCCAAGATATGGGTTAGGACTACTGTCTAGCAATGCTAATCAGCTTTATTGTAAGATGCCTAGAGTCACATAAAATTAGACAGCAGTTATAGAAATCAAATGAATAAATAAATAACCCCCCAAACATTTTTAAAAGAGTTAGATGGATCTGTTTCTAGCTTTGCTTATAACCTTTATGGAAATCACAAGCAGGGTGAAGGTCAGACGCAAAGTGCCCATTAAGTGGTGTCCAGATCAAAGCTATTGATACCGGCTTTCCTAGATAGATTATTCCTCATCCAATACAGAAAATGGGTTCTTTTAGTTTGATAGAACAAAGTAACTTTTGGAGCGATGGATGCTACTGCATGATCTCACATGACATAAGAGCCAAAAAAAAGCCCTTAAGAACATTTAAAAATAATTCCCAAATCTCACAAGATCATGGTGTCCATATGATTTTACAAGATTTAATGCCAATCATAATATTGGTAGTTCTCAACTTACAACAGTTAATTTACTGAACATTCAAAATTACAGTGGCACTGGAAAAAGTGACTTATGACCATTTTTCACACTTATGACCACTGTGGCATATCCATTGCCACATTATCAAAATTCAGATGCTTGGAAACTGACTTGTATTTATGTCAGTTATAGTGTCCCGGGGTCATGTGACCTTTTGTCAACAGGGAAGCCAGATTCACTTAACAACCATGTTACTAATTGAACAGCTGCAATGATTCACTTAACAACTGTGGCAAAAAAAGGTCGCAAAATGGGCGAAAACTCACAAATGTTGCAAATGTCTCACTTACTAACAGAAATGTTGGGTTCAATTGTGGTCATAAATGAAGGACTACCTATGATTGGATTTGGTATCTACCAAGGTTTCAGACTTTTTAAAAAAAAATGCAAACAACTTTTAATTTGCTTTTGGAGTTTTGTGGGTACTATTAAAGATATTAGAGCAGGGGTGTCAAACTCAATTGCATTGAGGGCCGCATGAGCATTGCGGTTGCCCTCAGGGGGCCGGGTGGGTGTGGCCTGGGTGGGCGTGGCCTACAGGGTGGGCGTGGCTAAAGTGCGTATGGCCTACTGGGTGGGCCTACATCATTTGCATCGAGGGTGCCTATGGGGGCCTGGGCAGGAGTGGGACAGATCTGAGGGTCTCTGGCAGAAGGAGGGTCTCTGGGCCAGGGCCAAGGCAATGGGGGCCGTTCCCTCACTGTTTCCAGGATGGCTTTGCGGGCCGCATGAAACCACTTTGTGGGCCGGATCTGGCCCCCAGGCCTTGTGTTTGACACATCTGTATTAGAGCCATGATTCCACAAAATTGTTCCAATGAACAATGGCCTAAAAAGCATTCTTTTCTTAATCTGGTGCTTTTCAAACTGTAAGAATTGTGATCCCTTTTTTTTAAATTTAAAGGTTCTATTGTCGTTTCCAGCTCCTCCCCTAATCTGAAGGGGGATCAAGAGGGGAAGGAAGCCTTGCCAACAAACAGCGCCATACAATTTCTGAAACACTGTGATGACTTCAAGGAAAGTCATTTTTCATACCACGTTTTTTTTATCATCAATTCATTCCTATATAGACACAGAGAAGCTAGCTGTATGCTTGACCTGTTTCTCACCCTTGTGTAACAGGAAGATAACTCGGGAGCCAGAATGCAGTGCTGTTTGGTTCTCTGCCTGCAGTTCCCCCCCCCCCACCTAATGAGCATTTGTAGCATTTTCTCTTCCCTAGAGATTTGGCTCTCATCTCCTTTTCTCCTCCCCTTTTTAATGGGGAGAGCCATTCTAAGCAAAGGAAGAGGCTTCTAATAATCAATGGGTCTTTTCTACTACTGTACTGCAGCAGCTATCCATGCAGCCGTTGATGAGCATCTGTGGGAAAAACAACCAGGAAAACCGGTTTCTAGGCCAGAGAACCTTGCGTTCACCATAATTCCAGCTCTGCAGGACAGGAATGAGCTTTCCAATAGATGGCACCTCTGTTGAATTTCATGGCAGGTGTTCTATAAATAGTTCCCAGGGTTTGGAAATTCATGTATTCTTTTCAGAACATAAAACTGAGTCATTTGAAAGCCACCTACTGTAGGATGTTTAAAATATTCCTATAATTGCTGCAAGCCTAAGACCATCGTGAAAGAAAAGGTAGGAGTTTGTGGCACTGAGCTTCTGAATAGAAAATAGGCAGTCTATAAAAATATTTTTCTCAAACATGGCAGGAAGCCAAATGAGGAAAAGGCCCCACAATTAATGTGCATTAACCCTTGACTTAGTCCAATGAATAAATAGCTTTAAATAATCATTAGTTGTCTGTGCAAATTTTCAGAGTATATTTCTAAAATGCTTCAGTCATCATTACAAAGTTCTCAATAGAAACGTTATAGAATCAAAAGGGCTGGAAGGGACCACAGAGGTTTTCTCTTGCAACCCCCTAGTCAAGGCAGGAGACCTTATGCCATCTGGATGATAAGGAAAAATGCACTTGAGAAATGGTGATGTGCTGAATGCCAGCCAGTGCCCTAGTTTGCAGCTAGTACCAAGCCATGATTTATTTAAGGTAAAGGTAAAGGTTCCCCCGCACATGCGTGCTAGTCGTTTCCAACTCTAGGGGCCGGTGCTCATTTCCGTTTCAAAGCCGAAGAGCCAGCGCTTGTCCGAGGACGTCTCCGTGGTCATGTGGCCGGCATGACTAGACACCAAAGGCGCACAGTGGTCCCTATTTTTCTACTTGCATTTTTATGTGCTTTCGAACTGCTAGGTTGGCAGAAATGATTTATTTATCCATAGTTTATTAAGTAAAAAGACTGGATACATTTCAAGCTATAAATTTTACTATGGCTTAGCACGGGTAGGCAACCTCGGTTCTTTTATGACTCCTGGACTTCAGCTGACTCAGGAATTCTGGGAGTTGAAGTCCATGAGTCATAAAAGAGCCGAGGTTGCCTACCTCTGGCTTAGCAGAACACGGGAATCCAAATAGTGGCCTTCTGCTAAGAGAATATTTTGACCAGGGGACCATCTATACTTTTAGCTTTCAGGGTAAAGTAATTTTCAGTTTTATTTAGTTATTTATTTATTTTTTGAATTTGTAACATTTTATTAGATTATATAATAAAGTACAAAAACACAAAAGTAAATAGTAGGACACAATTGGGAGGGGAAAGGGAAAGAAAAGAGAGGAGGAGAAGGGAAAAAGAAAAGTCATTGACTTCCAACTTCCTCAGTTCCAGTAGAATGAAGCCTTGACATTGAATCTCCACTTTTTACTTTTCCATAGTAATATAAACTAGCCAATCAATCTAATCAGTAAAACCCAAAGTTTCATTTTTTTCCACCTCAAGCACAAAATCCAGAAGCGGTCTCCATGTAGAAACAAAAGTACTTATATTCTTTTCTTTAATCAAAACAGTTAATTTTCAGTTTTATTAACATCTGTGTATATATTTAAAAATGAAATAAATAAACAAACAAACAAATGTTGTGAGAATGCTGAAAAATTGTAAACTTGAAATAAATTGCAGTTGTTTATGAAGTTATTGCATTCATCAGATAATAGTGGGAATCTTATCTTCATAAAGGCAAAGGTAAAGGTAAAGGTTCCCCCGCACATGTGTGCTAGTCGTTTCCGACTCTAGGGGCCGGTGCTCATCTCCGTTTCAAAGCCAAAGAGCCAGCGCTTGTCCGAGGACGTCTCCGTGGTCATGTGGCCGGCAAGACTATACGCCAAAGGCGCACGGAACGCTGTTACCTTCCCACCATAGTGGTCCCTATTTTTCTACTTGCATTTTTACGTGCTTTCGAACTGCTAGGTTGGCAGAAGCTGGGACGAGTAACAGGCGCTCACTCTGTTATGCGGCACTCGGGATTTGACCCGCCAAACTGCCAACCTTCTGATCGACAAGCTCAGCGTCCTAACCCACTGAGCCACCGCGTCCCTTCTTATCTTCATAATGGAACATTAAAGTTACATTAACGAGGTTGAGATTTTTTTTAAAAAAAAAAGAAGATCCAGATACTCAGGATTCTAAGAAAAGGACAGAATTAGGTAGGAGGACTGCCCCAGGCATGCTCATGCATTCTTACACACAGAAATGCATAAACAGAAACTTGGACATGATCAGCATGGACCCACTGAACGCAAAGTCTATCTTCCCTCAAACCTATTTGTCTCCATTATTGCTGGTGAGCGACAGACTTGGTATTTTGATATGCATCATTTCCACTGCGAAGCCTGAGTCCAAAAAGGTTGCATTGTGTAAATCAATGGAAATAAATGCTGAAATTTTAGCTCAGGGATTTGAAAACCATTGGTGATTATCAAGAACAGAGCCACAAAAACCTAAATGCCCGGGTCCTCTCCAGCAAAAACCATACATCCAACAGATTTGGAGGGCACACAGGAAGAAGACAAATGCAGTCACACAGGAAGAAGACAAATGCACACAGGAAGAAGACAAATGCAGTCACACAGGAAGAAGACAAATGCACCAGCTGCCTGCAATTAGTGCAGGTTCGCATCCCACCAGGCTCAAGGTTGACTCAGCCTTCCATCCTTCCGAGGTAGGTAAAATGAGGACCCAGATTGTTGGGGGCAATTAAGCTGACTTTGTAATAATGCCGCTTGGGGTGTGTGTGAAAGCCCTAATAAGCAGGCATATACATAGAATGAAGGCTACTGCTAAGCTTGTAAGCCGCCCTGAGTCTTCGGAGAAGGGCGGGATATAAATGGAATAAAAATAAAAATAAAAATAAAATAAAATCTGACCCAGCTGATCTCTCTGTATCTGTTTGAGCTCAATTTTATCACACGTGGAGTTGGAAATTGAGAGAAACTAGAGAATCTACGTCAGCATCTGCAGGTGTTTAGCCATCACAAAAGAATACAATAAACCAAGTAGACAGCTACATTAACTGTTATATGCTCAATGTCTATGGAGATTTTCAATCATCCAAGTCAGGGTTGTCCCCAAGATGCTTTTTCCAAAAGGAAACTGGGCTTCCTTGTTTTTTTCTTTGAAAAATGTTTTGCTTCTCATCCAAGAAGCTGAAGAACTGAAAAAGCTTCTTGGATGAGAAGCAAAATGTTTTCAAAGAAAAAAACCCAAAATGTCCAGTTGCCTTTTGGAAAAAGCACCTTTGGGACGTGTTGCATGCTCAGTTTTCTCATTAATGCATTCAAAGCTACATGGAGGACTTATGGGGGGTGGCACAATCTAGTGAAAGGGAGGAAAATGCTACGTGTACATCCTTACTCAACTGGCTTTTTCTAGCAACTGGGAACATAACAGGCTCAGATTAAAAAAAGGCAAGTGCTGTAATAGGAGATAACTAACCTTATCTAGGCATAGAAATCAAGCAGATAAAGACCTAACTATTATTTGGAAGGGAGAATCCATTATAGGCTGGACTGAGAAGTTGATAAAAGCAATGGCAAACCTTCTCTATCTTGCTGCCAAAAAATCACATGCTCATGTTCACAACTCCTATACAGACTTACCTGGGAGCATGCATTGACTTAATGTATGTTGGGAGAGGGCAGGTTTTGTGAAACTGTCATCCCCAACATTCTTTGATCCCCACAGCCATCCCTCCACCTCTGAGTTGTGTCTGAAGAGTTGCACTGTGAAATTTTGTTTGTAAGGGTACCTACCACTTGTCAAGAATTTCAGGAAGGGAAGCAGCTGAAAGCTTGAGGGGTTTCTGCCCTCTTTTTCCTCTTTCCGAGTTAGCCTTGCAAGTACTAAGTGAGCAGCAGGTGCCCATTACGGCAAGCACATTTTTGATAGCACAGCAATAGCTCCCAGTGCTTGCAAAGGAGCTCATTAAAACAGCATGAAGTTGAGTCAGCAAGCATTACTAGCTGACTGTTAACAGTGTAGGTTTGGAAAATAAACACTGAGTACTAAGCTTTGAAATCAGATCTAATACTTAGGTATGGTGAAGTGTGTTAAACATCCAGCAGGGTATCCATTAGCTAGACAATTTCCATAAACCTCTGTGCTGTTGCAAAAGGTAGACGTTCGGATTATTTATATTTATCTGCCAACATTTGTTTCTAGAATTATATAAAATAGAAAGGTCATTGAAATATTGGACCTAGTCCTAATGTAAGGATTTATAGGATAAATAGAATAGAGCTGGGACTTTGGAGGTCTTCTAATCCAGCCCCCCACCTAAGCAGGAGAACCTACGCCATCTCAGACAGGTAATTGTCTAGTCTCTTCTTAAAAATCTCCAGTGATGGAGCGCCCAAGATTGTCCTCACTGTCAGGAAGTTTCTCCTTAATTCCAGGTTGCTTCTCTTCTTGATCAGTTTCCAACCATTGTTTCTTGTCCTTCCCTCTGGTGCTCTGGTGAACAACCTGACCCCTTCTGCCTTATGGCAGCCCCTCAGATACTGAAACATTGCTATCATGTCTCCCCTATTTCTTCTTTTCTTTAGACTAGCTAGCCAAACCCAAGTCTCACATCCATTCTTCGTATGTTTCAGCCTCCAAGCCTTTGATCATCTTAGTTGCTGTTCTCTGATTTTTTTCCAAACTCTCAACATCTTTTTTGTGATATGGTGACCAAAGTTGGCTGCAGTATTCCAGGTGTGGTCTTACTAGGGCTTTGTAAAGCGATACTAGTACTTTGCGTGATCTTGATTCTATGCCTCTTTTTATATGACCCAGGATTGTATTAGCTTTTTTGGTTGCTGCTGCACACTGCTGGCTCATAGTCAAGTGATCGTCCACTAGGACTCCAAGGTCCCTCTTACCGTTACTGTTTTTAAGCCAGGTCTCGCCCCATCTGTATTCCTGCCTTTGGTTTTTCCTGCCTAAGTGTAAGACTTTGCTTTTCTGCACGTTGAAACTCATTTTGTTCGATAGGGCCCATTGTTCGAGTTTGTCAAGATCTTTTTGGATCCTGAGTTTGTCTTCTGGATTCTTGGCTACTCCTGTCAGTTTGGTGTCATCTGCAAATTTGATGAGTTCCCCTTCAATTCCCTCATCTAAGTCATTGATGAAGATATTGAAGAATACTGGGCCTAAGACGGAATCTTGTGCTACCCAACTGCTTACTTCTCTCCATGTGGATGTGGTGCCATTGAGGACTACTTGTTGAGTACGGTTTGCCAGCCAGCTACAGATCCATCTGGTGGTGATGTGGTCTATTTCACCTTTTTCTAGCTTATCAAGGAGTAGGTTGTGGTCTACTTTGTCAAATGCCTTACTGAAATCTTAAGTATACTACATCCACAGCATTTCACTGGTCTACTAGTTTGGTCACTTTATCGAAGAATGAAATAAGATTGGTTTTAACAAACCTGTGCTGGCTACTAGTTATAACTTTGTTTGCTTCTAGTTGTTTGCAGATCTGTTTTTTGATTGTTTTCTAGGATCTTCCCAGGTATTGATGTTAAACTGATTAGTCTGTAGTTTCCTGGGTCTGTTGTTTTCCTTTTCTTGAACATGGGAACCACATCAGCCCTTTACAAATCCTCAGGTATTTTCCCGGTGCTCCAGGATTTATGAAAGATGTGGTGCAACAGTTCTGCGATAACATCTGCCAGCTCCTTCAGAACTCTGGGATGTAATCTGTTGGGCCCGGTGATTTATACTCGTCAAAGTCGGATAGGTGTTCTCTTACCATTTTCTTGCTTATTTTAATTTTTGTTTCTAGTTTGTCTTTTGCAGTGGTTTTTTTGGGGGGGGGGGTATGTTGGGCTATAGCAGTGGTGGGATTCAGCTGGTTTGCACCGCTTTGGTAGAACCGGTAGCTAAATTTTGTTGAGTTTGGAGAACCGGCTGAACCCATGCTGCTTCTGGAAGTCCATTCTAGGCCTCGGAGGCCTGGAGGAGGTCTCCCAGGCCTAGAGTGGCCCGCTGGAAGTACGTTGATGTCACTTCCGGAAGTCTGTTCTAGGCCTCAGAGGCCTGGAGGAAGCCTCCCAGGCCTAGAACAGCCTGCAGGAAGTTCATTGATGTCACTTCCGGAAGGCCATTCTAGGCCTCGGAGGCACAGCTTGCATGCACGCAGAGAACCGGATATTAAAGTATTTGAATCCCACCACTGGGCTATGGTTTCTTTTTGTGTGAAGACTGATGCAAAGTATGAGTTAAGCAGCTCTGCTTTCTCCCTGTTGCCTGTTATTTTCTTGCCATCTTCTCTCTTTAGTGGCCTACAGTTTCCTTGACTATTTTCTTGTTGTTAATATCTTGGAAGAAACTTTTTTATTATCCTTGATTTCTGTTGCAAGTCTTTGTTCGTTCTGAGCCTTTACTTTCCTGACTTCATCCTTGCATGTTCTGGCTGTCTTCTGATAATCGGCCTTAGTTATGTGCCCTTTTCCATTTTTTTGT
Source organism: Vipera ursinii (assembly GCF_947247035.1). Classification (NCBI taxonomy): domain Eukaryota; kingdom Metazoa; phylum Chordata; class Lepidosauria; order Squamata; family Viperidae; genus Vipera; species Vipera ursinii. The sequence goes on along the minus strand of NC_139512.1, from coordinate 26,974,527 downwards.
ATTTGTCCTTTTTGGTTTTTAGTTTGTCAGAGAGACCTTTGTGCAGCCATGCTGGTTTCTTCTTGAATTTCTTGTTTTTCTTTTTCAGTTGTACTGTGCTGGTCTGGGCTTTTACGATCGCATTTTTCAGGGTTTCTCATGCTTCTTGGGTTGCTTTCCCCTTTAGGATTTTCATCCATGGGAACTTTCCTAGGTTCTCTCTGTGTTTGTTAAAGTCAGCTCTTTTGAAGTTTAAGACACTGGTTGGATTGTTTTCTATCGCTAGTGTTTGCATTATATTAAATTCCAGTATGACGTGGTCACTTTCACCCAAGGTTCCGGCAATTTCAATTCCCTCTATCACTTCTTCTCTATTAGTAAGGATTAAGTCCAGTATAGAATAGTTTCATAATATGGTATATCATCGTCATCATCTTAGCCACTGCAGGATGAAGGCCTCTTCTGCACATTTCCAACCAATATGGTCCTGAGTTTTCTTTTGCCAATTGGGCCTGCATTACTTGCTGATGTTGTCAATCCATCTTGTTTTGGGTCTCTTTTGTGGATCCAGTTTATGACTGCCTTGGTCCCCCTGCCATCAGTTCTTGCTATTTGACCAGCCCATTTCCATTTCAATTCTTTTACTCTCTTGATGATATTGTATACTTTCATTTGTTCTCTAATTCACGTGAAGGTCTTTCTATCTTGCCTTCTTTACTTTACTTTTACTTTACTTTTACTTTACTTTTATTAAATTTGTATACCGCCCTTCTCCCGAAGGACTCAGGGCAGTTAACAGGGCCCTTCTAATGCCGAGCATGTATCTTTCCATGACTCTTTGCACCACTCGTAGCTTTTGAATTGATGGTTAGGTTAATATCCATGTTTCACTAGCATATGTTAGAACAGGTAGCACACACTGATCAAAAACTTTTCTCTTCAGGCTTAGGGGGAGGTTGTTCTTGAAAATTATGCTTAGCTTGCCGATTGCCTGCTAAGCACATTTAACATGCCGTTCAATTTCCTTTATTGTATCATCTTCCATTTAAATTTGTTGGCCAAGGTATATGTACTGGTCTACTACATCTAGTTCTTTTGCAGATATAAAAATTTCTCTTTCTTTGGTGAATTTACTAAACATAACTTGGCTCTTTTTCAGGTTTATCCTTAAGCCAAATGGTTCTCTTGCTTTGTGCAGCTCTTGTATGTGTCTTTGTACTGTAGCTCTTCTGGGTTTTGGGAGAAGAGAACATCATCTGCAAATCTTAATTCATTTAAATAGGCACCATTGATTTTTATGCCATCTTTTGCCCAGTCTAGTTTGCGAAACACTTCTTCAAGGCAGTCTGAGAAAAGGATAGGTGAAATTGTACTGCCTTGTCATGCACCTTGTTCTATGTTGATTTCCACTTTAAAACAAATTGTCACCCTTGTTTTTTCATATATTGATTGTAGTAAGTTTATGTAAGCAGTGCCTATGCCTTGGTTGAGCAATGCCTTAATTATTGCTTGCTGGAATACTGAGTCAAATGCCTTTTCGCAGTCAATGAAAACCATGCACAGAGGCATGGTGTACTCATTGTATCTTTCAATGACTTGCTGAACAACCTGGATGTGATCCATTGTGCTATAGCCACTTCTGAACCTTGCCTGCTCCTTTGGCTGTACATCATTTAATGTTCTCAATATTCTTTTTGCTATTATCTTTTTGCTATTATCTTGTAGATGATTGAAAGAAGGCTTATTGGGTGATAGTTTTTTAAAATCATCTTGGGCTCCTTTCTTGTATATAAGAATCACTTCAGCATTTTTCGAAGCATTGGGTATTTTTTCTTCTCTGAAGATTCTCGAATATAGTTTTGCTAGTATCTTGTGTAAACTGTGACTGCCAGCTTTCAGTATTTCAACTGGACCACAGTCATTTCCTGAAAGCTTTGCCATTTGTCATGATTTTATGGCACTTGATGCTCTCTCCACTAGGATATCTGGCATTTCCTCTTTCGTGGTGTTACTTTTGAGTAATCTTGATCTTTGTATAGCTCTGAATAGAATTTTCCAATTATTTCTAACATTTCCTGTCTTGTTCTACACACAGAGTCATCTTCATGTGTTAATGCAAAACCTTCTTTCTTGTATTTACAAATTTGCATTTTGCTCTGTTAATCCCTTGGTGTTCTTCAGTTGCCTTTTACACAAGCTTCACGTTAAACTGATGTGTTTTGTCTTGGATATGTTTTCTTATGGTCTTGCAAAGTTCAATGTACTCCAGTTTATTAGTGAAACTTCCAGTATTCTTTATTGTCCTTCACTTTTTCATTAAATTAATAGTTTCATCAGTGAAATTATATATCAGATCACATGGTCACATAGTCTGGGATAAATGTGATCTAGTGCATTTATTTTAAACCCAAATAGAAATACTTAGATATTTCAATTCAATATTTTGAAATAATATTCGTGAACATGTCCAATTTTGAAGGAATTGCCTTTTAATTAAATATCCAGGCTGATTTCATTTGGGGAATATGCATTTTGTAGACAGAAAGAAGCATCTTCAGTAACCAAATAAGCAAGAACAACTATGCTGACCATGAGCAAAAAATGTTAATCTGGGTCAATTGATTTGTTAAGTAAACCTTAGGTTACAAAATAATATGCAAGCCTCCAATTTTTATAATTCTTCATAAATAAATAAATGAGATTGGTGTTCAAAGTCATGAGGGCGCACAGAATCCTTTATGAAGACTAAATTGCAGATATAGAAATTGGGCCCAATCTGTTGCAGAGGTGATGTTAGTTAAATTGCATCCAAAAAGTTTCCATTCAGATTTTGAGATGATGAAATATTTATCTGAACAAGAAATCTTGGGTCTGCTCAATATTTCTGAAAGTAAGAAATCCATCTTCAGACTCTAGTATTTCCAGCAGGGGTAGACTGTTGTAAGATAGACTAGCCTTATCTGACCGTATGACTACTAGATCCATGGGATATCGATTTCTACCAGATCTATTATACACTGATCAAAGGCTGCGGATTATGGGGCTGATCCAACACTTTTGGAAGATACTAGAATGGGTAAAGTAGGATGAAACATTCAATGGTTAACTGATTTAATTGGTACAAAAACCCAACTGAATGTGGGTGTTTCTGATAAATATTAGTTAATTAGTGCTAGTTAATTAATTAATGATAGTTAATTAATTTATACTTCTGATTAAAAATTTTGCTGGACATCTTTAAACTACATTCATAGTAACTTCCACGCTTGACTACTATTGCATGCTATAAGTGGGGCTGCCTTTGTGCCTGGTTCAAAAATTTCAATTAGTACAGGGCTAAGCAGCCAGGCTGGATTTTGGAAGAATTCAAATAGACTGTAGTATATCATATTTCTTAATGAAAAGTATTGATCTCCTTCTTTTATATAGTGTTGCATCCAATCTGTTCTATGAGACAACCTGGAGAGATAGACCTTCTTTTCAGCACTCTCAAACTTGAAAGATATTCCAAGCCTCATTCAGGGAACTGAGTTAAAAATGACATCTCTACTTCATAGTCAAGCTTTAAAATAACATAAAATATTATTAAAGTTGTATGCTCCTAACTCTTAGCAATTAAATCCCTAATTTCCAATGGGTCCATAATGTACCTGAAGCCAAGACCAAATAAATGGCATTTAATTACATAGAAAATAGCTAAGACATAAATAAATAAAAACGGTGGAGACCATTGCTTTGACTTCATTCCTGGTTTAATTGCAACTATTACTGTATGGGAAAGGCATTTGGAGCAGAAACTTGTTTCTACTTAAGTTTCAGGATCTGTTTCACCCTTTGGACTCTAGGAGGAACATAAAATATTAAGGTAAGACGTTAAGGTAAGGTATGAAAGTAATAGCCCCCGGGCCAATTTCAGAACAAAAAGGTATGTTTCAACTTCATTTTTGCTAATGTAGTTATCACTTGAGAGGCAAAAGATGGAGATGAGTGAGTAACATCCATGGAAATAAGTATTTAAGAGCAGATGGCGTTACATGTGGGAGGCTCTGGTCTGTTACTCCCTCACTCCCCTTTCGCAGTCAACCAATAATAACAAACATTAACTAGAACTATGACAACCATCATAGAATACATCTAAGCAGTGATTTGCTTTTGTTGTGCTGCTTGTAAGAAAGGGCCCTGTGTTTGGAAATCCGCTGCCCGCTTTGAGCAGCCAGTTGACACAAGGGGAAGCTTTCTTCAGAACCCCAGGATCCATTGTGCAAAGATGAACTGCAGTTTACAAGCCGCAACAAGCTTGTTTTAATGAGGATGCTGGCATGCTGCAGTGCAAGAAATTGCTGAGTCGATATTCACTATGCAGCTTTCTCCTCTGGAGCGACCAGACTGTGGATGCTATTTGGAGGCATCTGTGTGGGATGCTGTCACTGTCATTATACTGGGAGGTCTGAAGAACATACAGAGACATCATCCAAGGCCAGAACTGGAACGCTTCTGGGTGGGGTGTACCTTTGTATTGTAAGAATATGCTAATTTGGCAGGGAAGCTTTCCTGCTGGTACATTCCTTCTGCAGATTACCATACAATATATTACAAAAAAGTGAGTGTTCTTTAAAACAGCAAGAGGTTTTCCTTGGTTTCCCTGGAGTTTCTTACTGTATTAAATTTAAAAATGACACATTTCTAGAATATTTACTGAATCATGTAAAAATAACAATATTAAACCCATTAGATATTTCTTTATAAAATTTATATGCCGCCCGTCTCATTCTCCAGAGACACATTGGGCAGCTTACAGTGGTATAAAAGCAGGGGGTTGGGCTAGATGACCTTCAAGGTTCCTTCCAACTGTATTATTATTATATTATTATTATTATTATTATTATTATTATTATTATTATTATTATTATTATCATCATCATCAAGACATTATGGGAGGTTATAATAATAATATAAAAGCATTGAAAGCATTGAAATGAACAATAATTAAATAAAAAGTTGAAAGCCAAGAGTAAGGGATTAACATACTGTAAACCAAATAGTTTTTCATGAAAAAACCCCAGCAATAAAAATAATAATAATCAGTATTTGTCAAGTACTGATTTAGCAGACCACAGGGAGGGCTTCATGGGATCCTCGGGCTCGCAGAAGACGCTTTTAAGAGGAAGGAATGCAGGCTGGCATTCTAAGGCGGGTAATGAGACGTCTGTGGAGGTAGATCTGTATGTGCTGTGCCATCTGCCCTGTATTAATGATTTAATTGATTTTATTCTCTGTGCATTTCCCGTGCAGTTGAATATCAAGTTGGGTAACTTGATGAAGTTCGCTAACAACAGATGAAACCCTCAAGTTGTCTAACACAAGATGAAACAGAAGTTTAAGAAACGCTGTTCTGATTTAACTGTTATGGGAAGGAATCACTAAAAATCTAATAGTTAAAAGCCTAATAAAAGAGAAGTGTCATTACAGATTTTATAAATGCTGGTGGAGGGGCAAAATCAGGTCCGCAGGAAATAGAAAAATTAGAACAGCATTTCTTAAATGTTTGTTTCTAAACATGTTAAAGTATTTTAAATAAAGTGGTAGGGTTGATTTATACCAACTGGGGTCTTCTTCATCATTTTGAAAGATTACTATAAGAATGTGAATAGAAAAGCTAAATTTAAGGAGGCCTTAGTAATTTACAGTCTCAACATTTATCTGTGCATGATGGATAATGATCTCAGCTCTGCAGTTGTCCCAACACCTGCTCCAAACAGATTGTTTACTAATTAGAGAATTTATTAATACAACCATGTTTTTAGAAAATATATTTCATTTGTTATATGAGAAAATAAAGCAAGTTTAGAGTTCAGTTTAACAATATGTATAAGCCTCAGTAATATTGTTAGTATTCTTTAGATAGATCTGGTGGTTTTAAAAGGAACCTCCCATAACGTCTTGTTTTATTAATAAGAAAAAGGATTTGAAGCCTTTCTGTAAATGGTGGGCATATAACTTTTCCTGTTTGAGTGCTCAGTTGTTGATTTATCCTTGGCAACAAGCTTGTAAAAGCACTTGATTTATGGCCATGTTTACTTCTCTGTGCTTTGAAAGTCAAAGAACATGTTGTTTAATTGATAAATGAGAAAATGAAAAAAGTGAGAGATCAAAAGTTATTTTGAAATGGAATATGAATTTTGATCTCATGCCTATTTGCAATTAAGAACAATTTTGTATGAATTGTTAAAGTAGAATTGAATGGAGGGAAAGTAGGAAGTCGAGCCAAAAGCTACCTTTGAGGAGAAGATTTTAACAAACATGGCAGAGAGTGGTTTTTAGTATGATAAATCTGATTACTCTCCATTTCCAATATCCATATTTTGAGGGTCTTTGCTTATATAGGCCAAATAGCACCTCCCAGTTGACACTTCTAAGGGGAAAGTGTCAGCTTACTTGGAGAACTAAGTTAAACTTTAGGGGGAAAAATAATAATTGAAGGAAGGAAAACAAACAAAGAATACAGTGTTCAGTGAGCACAAAATGTTGACCAAGTGTTTGAGAAGAAAACTTGAAAACCAAGAAATCAAGGGAATAATATATCTCCCCAAAAGGGGAAATTGGCTTGCTGGAAACCTAAACACTCTCATTTCCTTCTATTTTACTAAAGGGAAGGGAAGGGTTAATTTGCATCTCTTCCCATCTTCTTCTTGGTAGTGGCTAGTTTTAAAAATTATGGATCTAATGGAAAGATTTCTAAAGTGGCAATTTGGCTATGAGGAAGTGTCTATAAATACATCAGAGATTGAAATGGGTGAGTGAAGGGTTATTCCCACACAGATCGTGTGTATTAAAGGGTGTGTAGAGAGTGGATGAAAGTATGCAGTTCCCTTTATCTTAATGTATTGGACCTGAAAACTTGCCATGTATGTACATATTGAGAGTTACTCTGAAGTATTGGGAGGGACAAAAGTTTAGAGGATGTTCCATCTTTGAGGGCAACAAGTTTGGGAAGGCTGCCATACCACACCTGAATGAAGAGATTTTTGGTAGAGTGACATTGTCACCATGCAACAAGAGCTTATTCTGTCCTTCTGCTTACAAATTGATCCTGTGTGCACTAAAGATGGTGACAATTTTTTTAGAACCACATAGATTTTCTCCATGATGATCTATGTAAACAAAATCACAAAAATCTTCCAAAAGCTACCTGTTTAAAAACTCTTCTGTGAGATCATCAGATCCACAGCCAGTTCAAAAGCAGCACAAAATAGTTGTGTAGAAAGGTGATAGATTTTTCTTTTAAAGGAGGGACAATGGTCAGTTGTGCACAGCTGGCTGGAAGGTAGGAGGAAAATGGCCTGAAGATTGGGTGCTGCAGTTCTGTTCACCAGACTGTTCTCCCATTTTGCAATTTTAGACAGCAACAGGAAGGTGTGCTTCTGCTGGCTGTACTATAATTTGACTGAGGTAGCTCACGGTCTTAGAGCAGATATTCTTACAGCTGGAAATCCAATACTCCACAAATAATTACATCTGTAATCAATAAACCTGGAAGCACTCCAAAAATATATGTGTTTGTTCTTAACTGGGTGACAGAGCAATCCAATTCTTTTCTGGGAAAAAGAATTCTTGTAAATAATTTAAAGCTCTACAGAATCTCACTCTGCTTTATTGAAAAATAGGGTCCGGTACTGTCTCCAGGAAATACAATGGAGGGGTGATCTGAGCTTTAGGAGGGCAGAGGTCGACCGCGAGGTCTCTCATTTGTGGAGTTCCTCAGGGGTCGGTCCTCTCGCCTCTCCTGTTCAACATCTACATGAAACCGCTGGGTGAGATCATTCGTGGCTTTGGAGTTGGGTATCATCAGTACGCTGATGATACCCAACTTTTCCTTTCGACCCCAAACCACCCCAGTGATGCCCTCAACGTGATGTCCCGTTGCCTGGAGGCGGTTCGGGTCTGGATGGGGAGGAACAGACTTCAACTCAACCCCGACAAGACCGAGTGGCTTTGCATACCTTCATCCCGGGTTTATTCGGACATTCCACCTCTGGCTATGGGGGGTGAACTATTACCCCCCGTAGATAGGGCTCGCAACTTGGGAGTCCTCCTAGATTCACGGCTCACCTTGGAAGACCATATAGGAGCTGTGACTAGGGGGGCCTTCGCCCAGGTTCGCCTGGTGCGCCAGTTGCGGCCCTATCTTAGCCGGGATGATTTGTGCACGGTCACTCATGCGCTCGTGTCCTCTCGTCTGGACTACTGCAACGCTCTCTACATGGGGCTACCCTTGAGGACCACCCGGAAGCTCCAACTGGTACAGAATGCAGCCGCGAGAGTTGTGTTGGGAGTCTCCCGATACTCCCACGTTACACCTTTGCTCCGTGAGCTGCATTGGTTGCCAGTTGTCTTCCGGGTGAGATTCAAGGTACTGGTAATGGTGTTCAAAGCCCTCCATGGCATGGGGCCGGAGTACCTTAGGGAACATCTGCTGCCGGCATCAAGCTCCCTGCGCCCTGTGCGTTCCCACAGAGAGGGCCTCCTCAGGGTGCCACCGATCAGAGAATGTCGATTGGTGGCCCCCAGGGGGAGATCCTTCTCTGTGGGCGCTCCGGAGCTGTGGAATCAGCTACCGGTAGAGCTCCGGATGGCGCCCGATCTTCGCTCCTTTCGTCGCGATCTCAAGACGTTTCTGTTTGTACAAGCCGGCCTAGCCTGATGGGGATTGGTGGGGTTGTTTTATTTTTGGTGTCTTAATTTTATCTTGGGGTTTTTAGAATTGTATTCCAATTGTTTTAACTTGGGCAATCATTTAATCTTTTTTTAATGTTTGTATTTAGTATTTTATTCTGCCCTGTGAACCGCCCTGAGTCCTCAGGGAGAAGGGCGGTATATAAATATTATTAAATTAAATTAAATTAAATGGATGGGGAGGAACAGACTTCAACTCAACCCCGACAAGACCGAGTGGCTTTGCATACCTTCATCCCGGGTTTATTCGGACATTCCACCTCTGGCTATGGGGGGTGAACTATTACCCCCCGTAGATAGGGCTCGCAACTTGGGAGTCCTCCTAGATTCACGGCTCACCTTGGAAGACCATATCATTTAATCTTTTTTTAATGTTTGTATTTAGTATTTTATTCTGCCCTGTGAACCGCCCTGAGTCCTCAGGGAGAAGGGCGGTATATAAATATTATTAAATTAAATTAAATTAAATGGATGGGGAGGAACAGACTTCAACTCAACCCCGACAAGACCGAGTGGCTTTGCATACCTTCATCCCGGGTTTATTCGGACATTCCACCTCTGGCTATGGGGGGTGAACTATTACCCCCCGTAGATAGGGCTCGCAACTTGGGAGTCCTCCTAGATTCACGGCTCACCTTGGAAGACCATATAGGAGCTGTGACTAGGGGGGCCTTCGCCCAGGTTCGCCTGGTGCGCCAGTTGCGGCCCTATCTTAGCCGGGATGATTTGTGCACGGTCACTCATGCGCTCGTGTCCTCTCGTCTGGACTACTGCAACGCTCTCTACATGGGGCTACCCTTGAGGACCACCCGGAAGCTCCAACTGGTACAGAATGCAGCCGCGAGAGTTGTGTTGGGAGTCTCCCGATACTCCCACGTTACACCTTTGCTCCGTGAGCTGCATTGGTTGCCAGTTGTCTTCCGGGTGAGATTCAAGGTACTGGTAACGGTGTTCAAAGCCCTCCATGGCATGGGGCCGGAGTACCTTAGGGAACATCTGCTGCCGGCATCAAGCTCCCTGCGCCCTGTGCGTTCCCACAGAGAGGGCCTCCTCAGGGTGCCACCGATCAGAGAATGTCGATTGGTGGCCCCCAGGGGGAGATCCTTCTCTGTGGGCGCTCCGGAGCTGTGGAATCAGCTACCGGTAGAGCTCCGGATGGCGCCCGATCTTCGCTCCTTTCGTCGCGATCTCAAGACGTTTCTGTTTGTACAAGCCGGCCTAGCCTGATGGGGATTGGTGGGGTTGTTTTATTTTTGGTGTCTTAATTTTATCTTGGGGTTTTTAGAATTGTATTCCAATTGTTTTAACTTGGGCAATCATTTAATCTTTTTTTAATGTTTGTATTTAGTATTTTATTCTGCCCTGTGAACCGCCCTGAGTCCTCAGGGAGAAGGGCGGTATATAAATATTATTAAATTAAATTAAATTAAATTAATACAAATCTTTGTATCCAGTTTCTTAGAAAAATAAAACAAAGTTTTTCTTTCCTGCTTTTTGATTCATCAGGCTTGATGGAACCATCTATTCAAAATGCAAGTTCTTGTTTCCAGCAGTTCTGTTCTTATTTGGAAGATCTAGTACCCTAGGAGTTTTAGTCCATGTACTTTTAATAATTACATTTTATTCTTATTTTAAAATATAGGAAGTCCTTGTTTAATAACCACAATTAGGACTGGCAACTTGGCAGCTAAGCAATGTGATGCCTAAATGGAAAATCACATGACCATGACTTTACTTAAAATTTTACTTCAGCTCTCCTTTTTCCCAATCCCCCACCCTTTGGAATACTTTCCCTGGTGCTGGGATAATTAGCAAGAAGAGAATGTATTTACATTTATTAGAGATTACAAGAGAGTAAGCAGGAACATAATGGGGAATATATATTGAGAGGATGTGCTAATTTCACTTGTTTGCTTAGCATACTCATGATTACAAGCCTCAAGCCGCTGAGGAGGCAACTGAAAGCTGACTGTGAAAGTGATTAAAGTCTTGTCAGTTACAGGCCACTAATTGTTTTGTTAAGTTTAAGTCAGGCTTCATTTAGCCTTGTGGTAAATGCAGTAGTTCACCTGTTTCAAATTACATCCAATATATTTTAAAAATTATGTTCTTAAGTTCTGTGAAAGAAATAACATTAATATTTTAGAAACAGAAAAAGATCTTGCAACTTCCATCAATTTTTTGCTTTATGATACTGACTTAATCTGACACAGTCCTGAAAAAAGGTCTAAATCATAAGTTACTGTGCTTTTATTCTTTTATTCCATAAAGATCTTGGCTTTAACTTTGTTAAAGTTTGGATAGGCTACCTATGGAGTTAGAGGTGAAATGTCTGAAATGAATTCTGAAAGACCATCTTCCATATTTGGAACATTTCTTGTATCAAGTAATTACTTAATGTCTTTATTTTATGAGGATCTGTTGGGAAGAGAAAAGATAAATTTACATTCTTGTCTCAAAAATTGGATATTTTTCATCCCAAGCCAATGTTTTGTTGACTCTTTCATTATAAAAGAAAGTTTGTGCTTAATGAGTACTTTGATATAGTTTTAGGAAGGGGCTGCCCTATCCTTCTTAATTTGGTGACAGATGCCACCCAAGTTCCTGTCCCACAATTTCCAGTTCCCTTCCAGATCCTACTTCTGTCCTTAGAGATCTTATTATAGACCCATTCATTATGATTCACAGGATTACTTCTGATTTTGTGAGTGTCTGTTCTGGTTACTTAAAGAGCTGCACAAGATCATTTTGAGAGAAAAGGAACAAGGAGATCAAGCTGTTCTCTGTGTATTTGTGAACAAGAACTGGACAGTGCAAACACCTGAAGTTTTAAGCTAAAAATATAGAAGCCTCTTCTGTATATTGTTGTTTGCTGTCTTGATTATTGAGTGATTATTATAACAGTAACAAAGCTGGTATCTGGTGCAGCTTTACTATTTTAATGTGGAACAAGTTAAGGAAAGTGGTGCATTCTCCTAGGTTCATTTCTCTTCCACCCAGTGTCACCTGGTGCTGGAAAAACAACTACCCATTACCTATTACCACCCTAAGTGTGGATGAAACAATCTTGGGCAAGAATAGCTGCTGTTTGGAGGAATGTATTTAGCCTCCTGCTGCCCATATTATCATTGTTTCTTTAACTTGTTCATCTTCCATCTTTAAATTTAACAAAAAGCTGCACAGTTTCTTAATCAATTTTTCATCTGGAGACAACAGTATCTGGTCAAACACTGTCTGTCTTTATAAAAACCATATGTTTTAGCATCTTTCTCATATCTCATTAGCATTTGCAGGTGCAGCCACCATGATAGCTCAGTACCCTGTTCTTCCAGCTCTTGTTTAGTTTGTAATTTCCCTTCAGTATTCAAAATGTCTCTGTAAGTCACCAGTTTCTCATAATTAATTACATTTGGGTGAACAAATGCTTCCACTGTCGAGATCCATCCATTTTCATATACATTTTTACTTTTATCTTTTCCCATTCTAAAAGCAGTGCATTTTTTACATAGTAATTTTGAAAGTATTTATGGATTTTGTTCTTTCCATACCATAAAAAGGCGTGCCATCTGAGTTATAAGTCATGTTCTTCTAAGTATAGTGTCGAGATAAGAATTATCCATTCTTTTAGGCATCTTAATGCAGCCTCTTGATAATGTAGAACCCAGTCTGGCAACCCAAATCCTCCATTTTCTTTCACTTCTTGTTGCATTTTTTTTATGAGTTAAATGCATTGATTTTGAAGTTTATCTGGCAAGGGGAAAAAAGCCAGAATTAGACTGAAAATGCTACCCCCCCAAAAAAAAATATTTTACTCTCCTGATGATATTGTATACTTTCATTTGTTCTCTAATCCGTGTGCAGGTGTTTCTATCTTGTGATGCCAGCATGTGTCTTTCCACGGCTCTTTGCACCACTCGGAGCTTTTGTATCGATTATGAGGTTAATGTTCATGTTTCACCAGCATATGTTATAATAGGTAGCACATACTGATTGAATAACAGTAGCAATAACTGAACATGTTATGTTCAGTGTGTGAACATGAGTATAGTATCTTCTCAAGGCACTAAACTCAGTGATCTGCTGATAAATGTTAAAGAACAGACTCTGCTGGCTCCATTGCTACCACCATGCTGTGCTGCTCACCAAGAAAGGACTGATTAACATACATAGTGACTCAGTTCTGCTCTCAAACAGATTGCAAAATTCCACTAAATTTTGTTGCAGGCTGGTGTGAGCTGTCTCTAGCAAATTACTATCTAAAGCCATGATCAAAATTAGCTTGGCTAACAAGTCCACATGTATGGTGGAGGTTTGCAACCAGAACCATGCATAAATAACCTCAGACTATAACTTTATTATTTATAGCCTATGTTACAAGAATCTCACCAGATTGCTTGCCTTCCCCGGGGAATGACCAGTTAAGGCCTCATAGATTTTGGAGGAAATCATGTTCGTGCCATTTGCAGCTATGCAATGACTCCAAGCTAGCCACCTCCCTCTAGCCTAGCTGGCAATTCCCCAACAGTTTCATGGTGAAGCAGGAGAAAGCAATCAATAATGAACAAGCTGTGTATTCTACTGATATCGTAAGAAAATGACCCTGCAGCAAATCTGCTGCCTCATGGCCAACAGCACCAAGAAGCAGCCCTAATGGCCATGAAGCTAAAATAGAGCAGGCAAAATGGCATTTTACCTTCTGAAAGTAATATTATAAAAAATATTGGTCAGCTATCCCCACATCTAGACCTCACACTCTGTTTACAGAAACAGCAGAAAACCTGTAATGTACTCAATAGTAGTTGAATCAGCAACACATAGGTGGAATAATCTGGCTCTTTTCCCCAGTTTACATTGACCTCTGCATACTCTCAAGAAAGTGATTAAATGTGTTTTAACTATAGATCCATTTCAAAAGAATGTTAACCTACTGTATGGTTATAAGGAAGCTTTCCAGGACATGACACGTGCTTCAGAAAGTTCCAGGTTGGGTGTACATGTGCTGATATCTCTGTAGAAGTTTCTGGTGTCCCCGTGGCCCACACCAAAATGCTCATGGAAGGTGGTTCCCAGCAAAGGGGCAGGACATGCCCTATCAATCTAAAGAAGCCAACGGACTGGTCAGACCCCAACCCCTGACTGTATCATTAACCAGATCCATAATTAAGAGTACTAGATTGTGTCCACAGCAAAAAGAATGTTGGATAAAGAGAGAAAAAGTTTCTTCAATACTGTAAACACCAACCCTCCCTATATGCAACTTCAATTATGTATGATGCAGAAGGTATCATGAAGACGTGGCAGAGTAAAAAAAATTGGGGGGGAATATTTTTTCTCCAAACATTACGGGGATATGAGGACATGCCTTCTGAATGTTCTCTGAATTCTACTCAAGCTGTTCTCCATCTGTATATGAACATGGGTAACCCCACAGCAGAATGCTGATACTATAAAAGAAATAGAATTCTCAATCTGCAGTAATAAAGTGTTATTTAAAAGCCCACATACATATACACCATGAATTCTATTTTTATATATTGTTAATCCTAATACTATTAGAATTATTATGTTTTAATACAGCAATCTTTAAATTATGGGTCAGGATTCTGTTTCTAGAAATAATTTTGTACCAGGAAAGAAAAGCTGTGGGAAGGAGGTTGTTGGGTGTGTGTGTGTCAGGGACAACAAAGCAAATAACAATACTAAATTACATTAGCTCAAAGCCATTGAAACAGATCTATAGGTGAAAATCATCTGATGCAGCATCTTCGACATTACTATTTAATACCAAGAAGCACCATTTCATATTTCATTATGGAACTCTTCTCCCCTCTCTCTGGTTTTTTTTGCGGTGGGGGGAGTAGGAGGCATATGCAGAGAATCTAAATTCATGTTAGAGAGGCAGGAAATTATATTTTTCTTCCCACAGAGATCTGGGCTTTGTTTTCTAGGTCGCTGATAATGGTTTTGAACAAGACAGATTTCTTCTTCCCTTGGTGGTTGTAGAGTAGATGAGGCAGCTCCTGGCATGTCTTCAGTGGATATCATCATTTCCTTGCCATCTGGTGAGAGAACAGGAAAAGATAATCTATTGCAGTGGTTTTCAACAAAGGCAACTTTAAGATGTGTGGACTTCAATTTCCAGAATTCTTCAGCCACCATGAGGGCTTGGGAATTCAGGGAATTGAAGTCCACACATCGTAAAGTTGCCAAGGTTGAAAAACACTGGATCTATTATATGAGACTCCTGGCCTTCTAGCCTGACAGAGGCAAGAGATTCCTCATGAAAAAGAATCTTTTTGTAACAACAGAACAAAAGGAAAGGGTATCTAACAAAATCTAATTTAAACTACCGTAACTCAGTTCACTGTGTTGCATGCATATCTTCCTATCCTTGCAAATCATTGCTGCAAACGTCACATACATTAAACAAATTGCACAGTTGCTGCATAAGCAGATTATATCCATATTTTAAATATTATGCCATTACATCTGCAGATGTTGCATTTTAATATTCTTGTTATGATTTCTTTTTCATCATTTTTTTTGGAAATTGACATTTATAGCACTCTTCAACACATCGCTGCGATTCCTGTGTCCTCTAAAATACTCATTCAAGCTTTGTCTCGCTTCTGTTTCACTTTAAATCCTTTCATTATTATTTTAATCCCATTAATACCTTTGGTGTTTCCTTGTTTTCTCTGGTTAATTGTTCTAACTGTCAGGAAGTTTCTCCTTAGTTCTAGGTTGCTTCTCTCCTTGATTAGTTTCCATCTGTTGCTTCGTGTCCTACCTTCAGGTGCTTTGGAGAATAGCTTGACTCCCTCTTCTTTGTGGCAGCCCCTGAGATATTGGAACACTGCTATCATGTCCCCCCTTGTCCTTCTCTTCATTAAACTAGACATACCCAATTCCAGCAACCGTTCCTTGTAAGTTTTAGCCTCCAGTCCCCTGATCATCTTTGTTGCTCTTCTCTGGACACTTTCTAGAGATAGTATAAACAATATGCAAGTGTTGGAAGCATATTGGCACATTTGAAAAGTACGTATTAAAAGTACATAATTAGAAGTACATAACTCTTGTCATCTAACCAAATTTGCCAAAATTCATTATAGGCAGTCCTCAACTTATGACCACAAGTGGGACCAAAATTGCAAAGCAATGCAATTGTTAAGTGAGTTGCCCAATTTCACAACATTTTTGCCACAGTTGTTAAGCAAATCACTGCAGTAGTTTAGGGAATCATGTGGTCATTAAGGGAATCCAGCTTCCCCCATTGACTTTGCTTGTTGGAAGCCAGCTGGTAAGGTCAGGTACACGCCTGTTATTGAGCACCTGACTTTGGATCACGCAATCATGGGAATGCTGCAACCATTATAAATGTGAGGACCAGTCATAAGTCAATTTTTGGTGCCATTGTAACTCTGAACGGTAACTGAATGATTGTAAGTGGATGATTAGCAGTTTGTAGAACTATAAACAATTAGGCACCCATTAAACTTACGTATTTCTCAACGAAAAGAAATCCTACTGTGGTGTTTTTTTCCCTTAAAGAGAAAATGAAAAAGTGCAATTAACACCAATAGGCTAATGTTCCCAACAGAGGTGATATGTGGCCCAATAGTACTACTGCTGTACCCTGTTCATTTTTTAAAAATGGTTGTCTATTGCGAGCTTCTTCTGGAATGATGTTAGTAGCCAGGGGGTAGGTTGCATTTAAGTGAGGTTGGACACAAATAATTTTTCAAAATTCTCGAACCAAACTTGAGTGGGTGAACATTTTGTTTTGTGAACATTTCCAAGGCAGGAGGAAACAGTATTTTCTGAAGGATAGGCTGTCTTAGAGGTGAGAGCAGCTTCACTATTGAAAAAGCCCAATAAATGGAGGTTTTCCACGTTGCCTCCTTGTATTTAATTAAAGCTTGAAAGCTACAAACAACTGAAGAAATTGGATTTTCTAGGAATAAAAACCAGGACATTTATATACCTATTTTGGCCATTTTATAAGCAAGCACAAAAATACACCATCCATGAGACATTCACTGAAACTTTCTTCTCTGAATATTTTTCTAAAGTACCGTAAATTATCATTCATCAAAAATGAATGAGGAGTCCTGATGGGATAAAAAATGCAAGAGAATTTCTCTGCTGGCCTATATTTTAACTAAACAGTGGATTAGATAACTCTGATGCAGTATAGTGCTGAGCACTATGAAAACAGGAATCCCAAGAGGCCATGGTGAATCTAGGACTTAGGCCAGAAACAGTTGCCGACTGGTTCAGGTTTTAATTGTCTTCTCATATCTTGTTGTGGTCCACTTGGTGCTTTGTTGCAATCAGTTTTGTGCCTGAACACTCTTCAACAGTTTGTTTTGCACTCAGGAAAATTATTCCTTCTTTTTCTAATGCAAATTTTACTCATTCTCTGTAATTATTCAACTTCAGGCAGCCCAGATATGCTAACCCTAATTCCTCCTCTTATGCTTATTACTCATATATTTTTCCTCTTTAAGTAAGAGAAAAGTGCTAAAACAGATTAGAATTTTGAGCAGGGGCACATTTTGAGTGATAGTTTATTAGGAGCACTAGTAAAATACCTGATATGGGAGATTGTCCTGTCCCTAGTGAGACTGCCATTAACTGTTATAAATTACCCATTTATTGTAGACTTAGGATGCTCTGTGGCAACTTTTGTGGGGTTAACACATAGTGTTGTAAATCCAGTGCTAGAGACAGGGGTAATTTTCCATTTTGCTAGCTTCATCATTATTAATATTTAGTAAAATAATAATTTAAAACATAAGGTAGAATGGAATCTCATGCACCCCAAGGGTAGAGTTGGCACTAACACATAGGTAGGTAAAGACCATTCTCAATGATGTCTTATCAAAATGTCTTAAAGAGGCCAATGACATACTCAATGCAAACTACTTTATGATTTCTTGAAGGCATTTGTAGATTGGTTGATAAAGTAGCAAAATAAGAAGAGTACTCTTATTTGTAATGGCACAGTGTATTCTGCCATTTCATTCTCTTATACTCAATGTCTGGGAAATAAATATTGAACTATAGGAACCAAAGTCCTCAAAAATGTAATTCTGCAGCAGTTTAGCTGGCTAATATTTAAATTAATGTGGGATACTCAGCACTTCCTTTACTTATACAGTTCTTTCCCCTTGAGGCTCCTTCAGACACGTTGTCTCTTGCCCATCTGCTATCTTTCTACATAGACTTCCAAATTGCTTTCCTACTCCACTTCTTTCTTAATGGTTTCATTTTTCATTTCTTTCCCTTCCTAAAATTAGAGATTTCTAGCTGATTGTTTTGTCCTGCTTACATGAACCCTTGGGATATATGCTTTTAGATCCTCAGCCTTCTAATTATCTCTTTTTGAACCTGGTGATGATCCATCCTTTCATGTGGGAACGACTGGGGACATAGGTAAAAGAATGGCAGCAGCTATAGCTAACTCAGGTATTCACACCATTCAGTGCCAGAAAAGACTGACAGATGGTGTATCATCCATGAGGCTATCATCTCTTATAGATAGTGAAGTCATTAGTAATGTGCTGCATGGAATTCTGCCTGTCAGTCTTCTCTATTCCTCCTTTATTAGTACAGAGAAAGATGACATCTTCCTATTCTTCTCCAGCACCAGTAGAATAGTAATTCCCCGTGTTCTCCGGCTGCGTGTAAATGCTCTCTTCCTTTCTAAAAGTCTTAGCAATTCCCTCACAAGGCTCAGAACAGCTTCTTATAGTCTGGTGCCCTTAGTTGTATTTAACTAACTCCACAACTCCCCTGCTAACATAGCACCAAGTTATTTTATTATTTTTATTTCTTTTATATTGTGTTTTATTTCCTGTAAGACACCTTGAGTTGCCGTGAGTGAGTAGGCAGCAATATAAAATTTATTTTTTAAAAATTGTGACTTTCCAGATGTTGTCTGGCCACAGTTCCCCTTATCCTTAGCCATTAAACCTATCCTCTACTCCTGATAAAATGTAGGATGTTGGAGTGTTGCCAGAATTCAGGCATCTTTTTCCAGTGGAGTTTCAAGTTCCTGCTCACTTACCCTTAATTTAAATGCTGGTCCAGTCAAGCAGAAGCCACTCATAAATACATATTCTATGCAGAGTTCTCTGAAGAACATTTAAAGGGCATTTTTATCCCTGGGAAATGTAGAAGTTTAAATAAACATTCTATGAAATAATGACCTAGCCAGTGTGTAGAAAGCTACAGACAAGCAGGCATTAAGCAGCACTTGGTTTTGATTTGTGGCAGTGTTTCTCAATCTCAGAAGCTTTAAATTGTGTGGACTTCAACTCCGAGGATTCCTCAGCCAGCACGCTTGACTGGACCAGTCCACGCATCTTAAAGTTGCTGAGGCTGAGTAACACTGGTTTATATTGTTGCGTGTTGACTTTCCACTTTTCAAGAATCATTTTTGTAGGCAAGGGTAATGGGCCAGATTCTCTTGTTAACTTCGAATCTATAGCTCCATCTAACTCTTTTGCCTCTGATTAGTAACTAAAGGTCATAGCAATACTGCCAACTGCTGATCCTCAAGGGATTAGACCACATTGAAATCAATGAGACATAAACACATTTCGATTTCTTGGAAAATGTTTGTTTCCCTCACTTGAGATCCATATTGTTTACTCTTCCTCTTCTCTGCTGGGTGACTTTATTATTTCTCTCTTCCTACTGAGTTGGCTGCTGGGAAAGGTTGAGGGCAAGAGAAGAAGGGGACGACAGAGAATGAGGTGGCTGGATGGAGTCACTGAAGCAATAGCCGTGAGCTTAAATGGACTCCAGAAGATGGTAGAGGACAGGAAAGCCTGGAGGAACGTTGTCCATGGGGTCGCGATGGGTCAGACACGATTTCACAACTAACAACAACAACTGAGTTGGCATGTCAGCTATACTACCTCTGAGATATGGCCAGTAAACATAAAAAATTTTGATTTACTGGGCCATAGATACCTGACTGATTCTTCTCTCTGTTGCTGTGAATGTTTTCTTACCAGGGCACTATTGCAAGCAAATGCCCATTATCCTGGTGGCCTTGTGGGACAAATGAATTATGTTTATACTAGCCTTCTCTCTAGCTTGTAACCATTTATTTCATCCTCATCAGAATTATATTTAGCCCTTGCTCAGTGCTTCTGATAGTAACATTTCTGATCCCAGCTAAGTGGTGTGTCAATCCTGAATGTTGATTCTAGCTTTCAGGGAAGAGCTGTATACAAACAAATTAGTATGATTTTTTTTATTTAGAAAACCATGGAAACTGATTTTGTCTGCACCTCATACTTCAGTTAGCTTTATTCTAGTTTACCTAGCATAGCTTTCCCAAAGCAATTATACTTGAACCTAGAATTTGATGAAGACACTGGATGTTTCCCTTAGAATTTTCTAGTCCTAAAAAACTATAATATCCAGGATGACCTAGAAGGGTAGAATGATGATTGTTTTATATTTCATAGTTCATCTTTTATTTATGTTCATCAAGAGCAAAGCTGTAAACTATTTTCTTATGAAGGCAGATCACCAGAGGTTAACAAACTCTAACCAAGCCACTAGATTTGATGGATTTTTCTGCCAATAGTGGCAAAAAAAATATTTTCATCATTGTTTGAAAATAAAAGAGAAATAGTGAACATTTTTTTCAGACTGTTCTCTGGAAAAGAACGTCTAGTGAGGTAGAATGTCCTTGGGACATGCAGTGCTCCTGCTGCTGAGATGACAAATAACTTACATTACCGTATTCTATTTTTCAGAATTACTAAGTCACTCCCACTTCTTGAGCTTCTCCCTAAGTCTGTTTCACAGATATTTTAGGTCATATTTATTTGGGCATCCTGCTTCATTATCACTGTGATAATATTTTTTTTTCTAAGTCTGCATAAAACTCATGGGAAATGTGACTGTAATTTAAAAACAGCAACAAGCCATAATGCCTTTCAGTGGTTATATTATGCAACAGCTGTGACTTCCTTTTTGTTAGCTATGGAAAGAGCTTTATTTGCAAAATCATTCAAATGCTGTGCTAGTTTGTAGTTTATACTTCCAGCTCTTAGGATTGTAAATAAGAATTAAAGAGCTGAGAGTAGCATTTGCTAAAGAAGACATACATGCATTAAGATTTGCTACAATTTGGGAAGCGTATTGGTGTTGTTCTATCTCCTGCAGTTATTCTTTTCTAAACAACATTGTTCTTTTGATGCAGTCAAGCTTTTAAGGTTTTTAGCCCATGCCATTTTGACCTCTTCACTGAACGTGGGAAATCCATCTTTAGTTGTACCTGGGATATGTTTAAATGGGTCATCTGGAAAGTTTACTTGAGAAATTTGGATGAATCATTTTAGCTGCTGGAGAATTTGTAACTGCAGTTTTGGACAGCCAAGGAGTTATACAGAGGAGCTTCCTGGGACAGTATGGCACTATTGTAAGTAGAGCAGAGAATTAGGGGTCAAAATGGATCTCAAAGCTCACTGAATGTAGTGGTGTTTATTTTAAACTTTGTTAAATTATGTAGCTTTTTTTTACAAAGTTATATGAAAAGCAAAACATTTGGAGGGTTTATAAGACCAGCAGATTAGAGAACAGTTGATAATAGTTTGTTTCTCAATAAAAGTTTATAGCTTGATACAGCCAAATGTATATTCGCCTCTTAATTGAAAAAAAAGGAAAAAGAGGAAAAAGAAGAATCTGAGACTTTGTTCAACTGTTGTTGACAGGACAGAAACGGGTATGCAGAAAGTGTCTGAAAATTAACTGAGAAACTCCCTTGATTCTTGATTTACCTTTCTGTCTCCATTTCTTGTTCTTTCCCTTCTCATGTGGATAATTCTCCCCTGCTCTCCTGTCTTCTTCCTTGCTGCTGAAGGTGGAAGAGAAAAGTATCTGGTTTGGGGTATTCCTGTGGGTAAGATTGTTTTTTACACGTGAGTCAAAGTTTGTAAATAGGCCTTATTTTATAGGAAACTTAAACAATAGTTACTAATTGACTTTTTTTCTTGTCCTACTCTTTTCTTATTTTTGGAGCATGGATTCCAAATGGTATAATATAATGGTGTAGAATGGTACAATTGCACACAAGGAGATGAGAGCACATATGGACTGTTTGATGCATACCCACTCATAGGTAAAGGTAAAGGTTCCCCCGCACATGCGTGCTAGTCGTTTCCGACTCTAGGGGCCGGTGCTCATCTCCGTTTCAAAGCCGAAGAGCCAGCGTTTGTCCGAGGACGTATCCGTGGTCATGTGGCCGGCATGACTAGATGCCAAAGGTGCACGGAACGCTGTTACCTTCCCACCGTAGTGGTCCTTATTTTTCTACTTAATTTTTTTACGTGCTTTCTAACTGCTAGGTTGGCAGAAGGTGGGACGAGTAACAGGCGCTCACTCCGTTATGCGGCACTCGGGATTCGACCCGCCAAACTGCTGACCTTCTGATCAACAAGCTCAGCGTCCTAACCCACTGAGCCACTCATACAGACATACATATTTGTTCCCAACCCTAGAGTTTCTGCAGAGAGCTAATTCTTCACATAATGTGTCCAAAAGAGGATAATTTTCATTTTTAATAAAGATACTTTATATTTTTATAATTATTGTATTTATATTGCTGTTTTGACTTTTGTATGCCTCCCACAGATACTTCTTGTGAGATGAGAAGCCATATAAATTTGATAAATAGAATAATTTGTCCCTGGTCAGCTGTGCCTCAAGTCTGGGTTGATTTGTCAGGAGTAAAAGTGCTTGAATGCTTCTTTCTTTAACTTTGGTTTGCATTTGATTTTACTACTATAATCAAAATTATTTCATGTAGACTATCAGCTAATCTTTGCCTTCTCAGGGCCAAGGAACTGTCATGTTAAAATGTATTATTTTGCTTCTGAGTGGCAGTATTGGCTTTCTTAAATAGTCTCTGGCTAAAAACTAGGCTAGCTCCTAATTCAGGTGCCTTCTAGAAAAACTGAAAAACTTTTCTGAAGGACATCTAGGACCTGATTGTGGCTTCTTTTATATGTTTTTAAGACTATTATCGCTGGGAATGTTTTAATAGTTGTGTATTTTAAATTGATGGGAGACCAGAAAAAATAGAAGGAAGCCAGATACATGACCTAATAATCTAGAATCTTTTGTACATTTTAATTCTGGATGGGGGTAGCTTCCCAGTAAAAGGAGGAATGCTGTCAAAGCTTCTTTCACTTTCAATTACAGCTGTGGCATTTGCTGACTAGAATCTACTTGGCATCTTGGTTCATAAAAGAAAAATATGAGGATTCTAGGACATGAAAAGGGAAAATCAAGGGTGGGCAATGTTTTTGCAGCCAGAAGCTGCATTTTTAGTTATTTTCTTCCTTATCCTCCAGCATGTGGGCAGTATGCTAATGAAACACTAACATCGCCCAGAGAGCAGACTGGATTTTTGCTCCCTTTTTGTGTTTGCATTTTGCAGATATGTGGGAATTCCCCACCAATAAAGTAGATGTCTTATAATTATTAGTGTCTCTTTTCTCAAGTTGCACTGAAGGCTGGTAAGTACTAGAAAGAGGAGTTAAAGGCACCCAGCATGATATTTTTAGCATCAGGCAGATAAAATGTGCACAGACAAATAAAACCTACAGATTTTAAAATTCTGTTTTATGCTGATGCATTTGTTGCTTTGCCACTTCAAGCTGGGTGGCTCTACTGTTTTACAGCTCTGAATATAGTGCCTTCGTTTTATTATAAGCTGTTTTGAGACATTTTTCTCCATTGAAAACCAAGTTGTTGCAAACTGAGAATGGTAATATAAAACAAATGAAACTATCACTTCCCAAGGCAATTTTGAAGACCAGGTTTGGTGTTCTAATCCTCTAAGATTTCAAAATAGGAGGAATGCTTCAAATGTATTTTTTTCCCTGTAGCACAAAGAGTCACTTTGTGTAATTTTAGCTGTGAAAAAAATTGTGGAGGAAAGTGATACTTTTCCATTTCCCCATTATCCCCTTTTCAGGGATGGGATATTGAGGGTATCCACCTACTCAGTATATGAAGTGAAGAGGTCAAGGGACTGATAACATGGGCCTTAGTCGTTTCTATGTTTTGCAACATTTTTTCTTCTGATAAGGAGGCACTTAAGATCATCCTGAGTTGTTGGGCACACAGTATGGATACTAATGATGACAGGACTGCCTTAATAATGATTTTTATTTTGGTGTATTATTTGTATTTATGCTTTATTCATGGAAATTTATGTATTATCTTGTATTTCAATCTGCTTTGAATTCTGTGAAGTATCAGCAGATGCTTGATCTACCAATTCCCCTATGAAATCTGATTGCACCCTAAATCAC
Source organism: Vipera ursinii (assembly GCF_947247035.1). NCBI lineage: Eukaryota > Metazoa > Chordata > Lepidosauria > Squamata > Viperidae > Vipera > Vipera ursinii. The sequence continues at coordinate 26,950,468 of NC_139512.1, read as the reverse complement.
CATATCCTGCCTCAGCCGTGAAAGTCAGCTGAGTGATTTGGGGGCTGTTTATTTATTTATTTTTATTTTTATTACATTTATATCCCGCCCTTCTCCGAAGACTCAGGGCGGCTTACAAGCTTAGCAGTAGCCTTCGTCCTGTCAGCTCAACCAATGTAGTTGTAGAGAAAATAGGAAGAGGAAGATGTATTGGATATGTTCACTGCCTTGGGATTTTGTATAAATAATAAAGGCAGGATACAAATAAATATAAAATAAAAAATAAATCTTTGGAACTGATCAGTAAGGGCAGCAATTTTTGCCCATTAATATCTCATGCACTCTGTTCTGTTCTTCACAGTCTTCAGTTCAGACCAAGATACCTATTCTATTTACATATCTCATTAGATAGTTAAATTGTCACTGTGGCTCCTGAATTGTAATTGGTAGAAGATTTCACTTAGAATTCAGTTAGGTGTAGAGAAAAGTATGCATTCTACTGCTTTTCCTTCAAGTCAAGAACCAATACTAAGTGCACCATCTACTGGAATATAATGATCATTTCACATATATTTTTTCTTTAACTTGATAAGTAGAGAGAGAAGATATTTTAATTGCTCAAGCATTCTGAGATATGCTGTCATAGCAGCTATAACTAGTAAAACGGGTAAGAATACTTTTTGGTTGTGAACTCTTGAGGATGGAATTAATTGTAGGTCATACCCAAATTAGATGAGACACTAAGAAAGGAAAATATATGTAGTTCAAGATTGAAATGAGGGGTCTTTGGTGTTCTCTCAGCTCGGTTGTTTTCTTGTAGACGTTTAATTACCCAAACTAGGTAACATCATGAGTGTATAGGGACATAGCAGGATAAGGCACTCCTTCTGTGTCAGGATGACAGATTGTTGCTGCTGCTGTTATTACAGCTGATGGGGTATTTTTTTTTGTACTAAAATGCTACTGACACAGAGCCATAAATGTGCAGAACACTATACAGATTCATAAGAAGGAGGAGGAGAAGTACCTGATTTAAGATTCAAGAAGTTGAGAAATAACAGAAAAGGAATCATAATAGCTTTCTGGATCAGACCCAAAGCCTGTCTAGAGCAGTTTCTAGATCACCCAAAATATAATATATACAGGTAGTTTAGCACTCTAGAGGGGGTATCAGGAAAGCTAAAGTTCAGAATAAGCAGTTGTTGGCAGAGGAATTTCAAAACTGTAGAAATGACTTCATTAAGTATCTTCCAAATGAGGGAAAAGAAATAAGAATACCAGCTGTTCAGTGAAGATAGCAAAACAAACAGATAATAAAAGATAAATTTATTCAGCTTCTATTTTGGTTCAGTATTGCTGGAGAAGGCTGTACATGTTCCACGTATTTGTTACAATAACTTAACTTTCAGCATAGCATTTCACAAAATGCTTCATAACGGCCTTTCAAACTAATTAAATGTGGACAATAGCATGATGATTAAGTTTATCCCTTTTCTAGATTGGCAGATCTTTCAGACATTCATGCCCAGTAGCCTCATGGCTTGACTACTGCAATGAATATGGGACTTGAAGACCACTTGAAAACTTCAACTGGTCCAAACTGCAGCAACATAGACAATGAGGGCATGCCTTGGTATGCCCATGAAGTACCTGCTTCAGGAGCTACACTGGTTGCCAGTTTGCTTTTGGGTGAGGTTCAAGATTTTAGTGGTAACTTATAAACCCCTACATGACATAAGGCCCAGTTACCTGAGGGACTGCCTTTCTCCTGTTGTGTTAACTTGGCCTTCTATCAGGATCTATCAGAAACATATCTTCTCTGTTGAGGTCCTTGTTCTCTGAAATGAGGTTCCCCCTGAGATCCGTGGCTGCCATCCTGATGGTGATTTGGAGGGTCTTAAAAACCTAGTTCATCTTCTAGGTTTTAGGATAGAGTGATTGAATCCCCTTGTAGGATGTATGTATATTGCTGTGGGTGGATTAACCATTTTGTTCACTGTTTTTATTTCAATTGTATATTGTTTGTTTTTATTTCTTGAGAAGCTTAAAATCAACTGGAGGTGGGTGGTGTCCAATTCAAAATAACAACAATAAGAACAATAACAAATAAGAGTAGACATAGAGCTATCTTATTTATGGTCCTGGATGAAGCGGATTATCTAGATCCGTACCAATCGGGTTTCAGGCCCGGGCACAGCACGGAGACGGCATTGGTCGCGCTGGTGAATGATCTCTGGAGGGCTCGGGACAGGGGGCATTCCTCTGTCCTAGTCCTATTAGACCTCTCGGCGGCTTTCGATACCATCGACCATGGTATCTTGCTGCGGCGTCTCAGGGGATTGGGAGTGGGAGGCACAGTTTTACAGTGGTTCTCCTCCTATCTCTTGGGACGTTCGCAGTCGGTGTTGGCAGGGGGGCAGAGGTTGACCGCGAGGTCTCTCATTTGTGGAGTTCCTCAGGGGTCGGTCCTCTCGCCTCTCCTGTTCAACATCTACATGAAGCCGCTGGGTGAGATCATTCGTGGCTTTGGAGTTGGGTATCATCAGTATGCTGATGATACCCAACTTTTCTTTTCGACCCCAAACCACCCCAGTGATGCCCTCAACGTGATGTCCCGTTGCCTGGAGGCGGTTCGGGTCTGGATGGGGAGGAACAGACTCCAACTCAACCCCGACAAGACTGAGTGGCTTTGCATACCTTCATCCCGGGTTTATTCGGACATTCCACCTCTGGCTATGGGGGGTGAACTATTACCCCCCGTAGATAGGGCTCGCAACTTGGGGGTCCTCCTAGATTCACGGCTCACCTTGGAAGACCATATAGGAGCTGTGACTAGGGGGGCCTTCGCACAGGTTCGCCTGGTGCGTCAGTTGCGGCCCTATCTTAGCCGGGATGATCTATGCACGGTCACTCATGCGCTCGTGTCCTCTCGTCTGGACTACTGCAACGCTCTCTACATGGGGCTGCCCTTGAGGACCACCCGGAAGCTCCAACTGGTACAGAATGCAGCCGCGAGAGTGGTGTTGGGAGTCTCCCGATACTCCCATGTTACACCTCTGCTCCGTGAGCTGCATTGGTTGCCAGTTGTCTTCCGGGTGAGATTCAAGGTACTGGTAACGGTGTTCAAAGCACTCCATGGCATGGGGCCGGAGTACCTCAGGGAACATCTGCTGCCGGCATCAAGCTCCCTGCGCCCTGTGCGTTCCCACAGAGAGGGCCTCCTCAGGGTGCCACCGATCAGAGAATGTCGATTGGTGGCCCCCAGGGGGAGATCCTTCTCTGTGGGCGCTCCGGAGCTGTGGAATCAGCTACCGGTAGAGCTCCGGATGGCGCCCGATCTTCGCTCCTTTCGTCGCGATCTTAAGACATTTCTGTTTGTACAAGCTGGCCTAGCCTGATGGGGATTGCTGGGGTTGTTTTATCTTTGGTCCTTTAATTTTTCTTGGGGTTTTTAGCACTGTATTTCCATTGTTTTTAACTAGGGCAATTGTTTAATCTTTTTTAATGTTTGTATTTGCTATTTTATTCTGCCCTGTGAACCGCCCTGAGTCCTCAGGGAGAAGGGCGGTATATAAAGGTTATTAAATTAAATTAAATTAAATTTAACTATATCTGTTAAGTTTGGAGCAGTAACACAAACACGCGTGAAGGTTACAATTGGTCTTTATTGGAATGGCAGGCTGGAACAAAGCAAACTGGGGAAAGGAGGTTACCTTGGTCCTTTTGTACCTGTCCAGGTGAGTGCTAGCCAATGGATTCAAACCTGGTTTTCCTGCCAGCCTGTCAAACAATGGGCTTGTGAGGTTTTCCCGCCGAACGAGGCTCCTTACTGGAGCTGTCCAGCACAGCGCCTCCTGTAGTTGTTATCCTGTATGTCAGTCACATACATTACAATATCACTATGTGAGATGGGCAACTGTACAATGTGATGAGTAAATAAAATTTAAAGAAAGCTCATGTTGATGCCACAAAGTTTGGTCCTGTCCTATATTCTTTAATACTTTTATTAATAATTTTGATAAAGAAGAGGAGTGCCTATCAGATTTTGTCATAATCTTTTCCTAGACAAAAAGAAATGAAGTTCAGTGCCATATGATTTTAAATCATATGTGCAATCTTTGCTGGGGTTTTCTGCTATTCCTTTCTTTTATTCCTGTCCTAACATTTGTGCATGTACTTACTGTGGAAGTACTAAAAAAGCACAGAAACAAATTTTAAAAAAAAATCTGGGAGACGGGACAGAAACAATAGGTGAGACAGAACAAATAGGAAGAGGAACTGAAGGATTGTAGATATTTAGTCTTAAGCTGTTGAGGAGAAAGAAATCTAAATGAAAAATTAGGACAGAAATAAATAATATTTAGATCAACCAACAGGCCAAACATTTGGCCAAAAAAGTTAGTGGAAAATGAGGTTGGAATAAAGATGTGAGGAAGTGGAAGGCAGATTGGCAGACTGGCAGAAGCTGGAAAGGAAGACCAACTAGACCAGGGGTAGGCAACCTCGGCTCTTTTATGACTCATGGACTTCAACTCCCAGAATTCCTGAGTCAGCTGACTCAGGAATTCTGGGAGTTGAAGTCCATGAGTCATAAAAGAGCCGAGGTTGCCTACCCCTGAACTAGACAGAGAGTTAATAGGAAGAGGGAGGGCTAAGACATTATACTTTAGGTATTGTCAGTGAAAGCCTGACTTGGAGCAGTTATAGCTATGTGAATGCATTTTAGTGATTAAAGAGGATAAGATATAAAACTACCAAAGAGACCAACATTCAAGTATCTTCAGCCATGATTTTAGGCTAAACAGAGCAAGTAACTTCATGGGAATAACATTAGAGAAGAAAATGTTTTGTACAGCCCCTTGACTGACTGACTGATTGATTGATTACTATCAAGACAGGGTTGATTGTTATTTATTTATTTTATTTATTTTATTACATTTATATACCGCCCTTTCCCGAAGGACTCAGGGCGGTTTACAGGGTGATTAAAAACCAAAATACAAAAGTTAAAAACCAATTTTAAAAAAAATATATGTGTCCCTGCCTAAATAAAACCCCAGTTAAAATAAGATTAATCCTCAGCCTGGGCCAGAGAGCTCGAAGAGCCAGGTCTTCAGGCCCCGGCGGAATGAACGGAGGTCGGGGGCAGTCCTCAGCTCCACGGGCAGCTGGTTCCAGAGGGCAGGCGCCCCCACTGAGAAGGCCCTATCCCTGGGTGTTACCCGCCGGCAATCTCTTACCGGTGGTACCCTGAGAAGACCCTCCCTGTGGGAGCGCACTGGACGAAGGGAACTTGATGCCAGCATTGTTAATGACCATATAGTTTTTCTCTAGGAGGATCTGTCTTTAACTTGGTTTTTCAATGTTAGATGTTTTTGTGCCAGCCATGGCAGTTCCCCAAAAAGGTCATCAGATGGGAGCAAAGAGGCTTCTTTGCTCCCACTGGTGGGTCAGGGGTCCCCGGCCCCTGCAGCCCCATTGGAGAGAGTTAATTGGTAAGGGAGGGGCTGAGCCCCCCCATAAAAACCACTGCTCAGGGGCTGCTCTCTCTCTCACACTGCTCTCCCCTCTCTCTCACGCTATGAGCTCAATCCAGGCATGGATGCCACCATGCCAGGGAACTCCCGGCTAGACTACTGCAATGCTCTCTACATGGGGCTGTCCCTGAGGACCACTCGGAGGCTTCAACTGGTGCAGAATGCAGCCGCGCGAGTTGTAATGGGAGTCTCCCGATACTCCCATGTAACACCTCTTCTCCGCGAGCTGCATTGGCTTCCAGTTGCCCTCCGGGTGAGATTCAAGGTGCTGGTGATGACCTATAAAGCCCTAAATGGCATGGGCCCGGATTATTTAAGGGAGCACCTGCTGCCAGCGTCAATTTCCCATCGTCCTGTGTGCTCCCACAGGGAGGGCCTCCTCAGGGTACCGCCAGTCAAGGATTGCTGAAGTTTCCATCAGTTCCAAAGAAGTTTCAAAAGTGGGTACAGAATTAGATGGTAGAGTGCAACAAGTCCAGTTAAGTACCTTCTTCAAAAAATAGTTCCACTCTGAAGGAAAATTGGATCTCTCCTGGTACTGGAATAAGATGAGCCCCTTAGTAATGAAATAATATAATGACTGTTGCAAATATTTTACATTTATTCTTATACCCTGTTTTTCTCCGGGCAAGGGTTTTCTGTACTGAAAGAGATGTTCCCCCTCTGGTATATTGCTATAGCAGTAGGCTTCAAGGTTTGAATAAGTCAAAATAAATGCTAGAAATTGATTTTCTTTTCTTCTTCTTCTTCTTTTCTTTCCCCATATGGTACTTAGGCAAAGTTCTGATTGGCTGATAGTTACTTTCAGGCTTTATATTTGCAAACATGCCCATGAATCCTTGCAGGATCCTTGCATCCTGATGATCAAAATAGTCAGAATACCCTGGATCAGTTTCAGATGTGTTTTAAAATAAAATTAGAGATGTTGGAAAGCAGAAGAGCTGTTTGTCTGGAAGTGCCTTAGATAAACTGCCTGAAGATTGTATGTGTGTTCATTCGCACTCATTCACTAATACTTAAACATAGCTTTGTAACTACACCAAACTCTCAAACAAAATGCCTGTTGACAAAGCCACCTACCGCCATGTGATGATATGGATTTTTTTTCATATAATAGTATTTTCCTTTGGATTAAATTTTATTTCTTTGTCTTTTTTAGGAGGATTGACTTCCTCTCACTTCTATGATTATGGTAGTTCCAAGACATCAGACAGAAGCAATGGCTCCCTCTACACCTCTCTGTTTTCTGATGAACTCCATACAGCACCTCAAGATTCCTCTTATTTCACCGGAAATCTTTCCAGGGAGGACAGTCACGTTACCCCTTCAGAGAGCACTGAGGGAATTCATGCCCAAGGTGGGCTGTTTAGCTCTGATTCAGGAATAGAGATGACCCCAGCAGAACCCACTGATGTCAACAAGATTTTAGCTGATCCAGTGGAACAGATGAAATTGGAATCCTACAGGTACATGGACATCAGTAGATCAGAAGAGATCAAATACCAAGAAAGCTGTGATACAGTCAAGGAAGACGTGAATCCTCTCAGCTTGATTAATAAAGGTGTGGAGGACAAGATTGGAGCAAAAGGGACATCATTTGATGAAAAACATGAGACTAAAGAGGGCTCGTCTTTTCTACCAGACCACCAGTATAGCCCCTCAGAAACATCACAAGTCAAGATTACACTGACAGAGATAGAAACTATGGAGGTGCCTGTATCAAAGGAGAAAACTCCTGAAAAACAAGAAGCTGGTCTCAAACCAAGCCATGAAATAGTTCCTACAGTGACAGTATCTGAGCCAGAAGATGACAGCCCAGGCTCAATTACACCACCTTCTTCAGGAACAGGTAAAAAATAATTACATAGCAAAGTACAATCAAAAATATTTTAGGGGATGAGGAAGATTTCCAGATAACATACACTAAAAAACCCTCCCTTTTTACAACCCTTAATTTGGGGTAGAGTCAGGGTAACTGGATGGAATTGAGCATTTACTGGCCAGATGCCCTTCCTGATGCCACACAAGTTCTCAGCAGATATTTTTTTCTTTTTTCCCTTCAGATAACATACACTAATAACTGCAATTAAACTTTCCCCAATAAGAGTACTTTACAATGGATGGAGTGTAACTCCTAAATTCTTAGTGATGGCAATGCTGGTTGAAGAATTCTAGGTGTTGAAGACACACATCTGAGGGTTACCCAAATAATTCACAAATTATACATTGCTCCCTATGACATAGAGAAACCTCAATCCACAGCAACACCCATCATTTTGTTCCTCCTGCAGATGCCCTGGGTAATAATAGGGGAAAGGATGGCTGGAAACCACTTCCTTCCATTAAAGTACCCAATGTTATATTCTGTGAGGGCTACATTGCCATGGAACAATACAGATAGGTGGTACTGTCAGTGTTTTTAGTATCTAAATCTTTTTCTCTGAATTTGGATACTAAATTCTCTGGATTCAAGACTTCCTTAGGGATCGGTTACAAACAGTGAGGGTCGGGTCTGCTTTGTCCACCCCCCCTGAAGCTTTGCACCGGCACGCCACAGGGCTATGTGCTTAGCCCCTACCTGTACTCTTTATACACTTATGATTGTCTATCATCTGACCCATCCACTGCGATAATCAAGTTCACAGATGATACAACTGTGGTGGGTCTTATTACAGGTGGGGATGAGACAGCATATAGGGCGGAGGTACAAAAACTATCCATATGGTGTAGTAACAACAACTTGCACCTAAACATCGGCAAGACGAAAGAGATGGTGTTAGACTTCCGTAGAAAAAAGGAGGAACCTGCCCCACTTTACATCGGGGAGGACTGTGTAGAGAGAGTTTCCTCCTTTAAATTTCTGGGAGTCTACCTCTGTGAAGATCTGACCTGGAAAGTCAACACAACCCAGGTGGCTAGAAAGGCCCAACAGAGGCTTCACTTTCTTAGGGTCTTGTGGAAGAACAGGGTAGAACAACAGCTAATGACCCTCTTTTACCGGTCTACTATAGAGAGCGTCCTCTCGTATGGTATTGTGGTTTGGTATGCTGGTCTGACAGCCGCGGACAGGAAAGTATTACAGAGGGTAGTGAGCACAGCACAAGACATTGTGGGCTGTTCCCTGACACCACTGGATGACATCGCCAGGGCTCGTTGCCTTGGAAGAGTGAGGAAGATTCTCAGGGATGACTCACACCCTGGACGGTATCTCTTTACTCTCTTACCATCCGGTAGGAGATATAGGAATATAGCCAGCCGTACCAACAGGTTGAAAAATAGCTTTTATCCATGGGCTGTTAGGCTTTTAAATGGGACATAATCTTATGCAGAATTGACTTGGGAGGCCGGTGTGTGGTGTAGTTGGTTCACATAGTGTGGTGGGATGGAGGGTTTGTTGTCACTGTGTGTTGGGGGGGAGAAAGCACGGGGAAGGCTCAGCTAATCTCAATGTACACATGTTGTACTTTGACAATAAAGGTTTTATTATTAAGGGCATTGTTATGTAGAAAAGCTCTATGCCAGGGGTATAGGAGCCTTGGTGGAGCAGTGGGCTAATGCCTCCTTAAGTAACACCAGCTGCCTGCAATTAGTGCAGGTTCGCGTCCCACCAGGCTCAAGGTTGACTCAGCCTTCCATCCTTCCGAGGTAGGTAAAATGAGGACCCAGATTGTTGGGGGCAATAAGCTGACTTTGTAATAATGCCGCTTGGGGTGTGTGTGAAAGCCCTAATAAGCAGGCATATACATAGAATGAAGGCTACTGCTAAGCTTGTAAGCCGCCCTGAGTCTTCGGAGAAGGGCGGGATATAAATGGGATTAAAATAAAAATAAAATAAAATATTCAACCTTGGCAACTTTAAGACTTGGGGACTTCAACTACCAGAATTCCCCAGCTGGCCAGCTTTAACTCTGCCTTATTAAACAGCAGTGGAAATCTTTTTCTCCACTGGTTTGAAAAGATGCTGTAGCTCCAGAAATCTTTAGAAGGGGAAATAAAGTTAAAACCAAAATCTGTCTCAAGGGAAGATTCCAAGCACATCTAATGATAGGTTGTGGGATTGTTTTGTCCCCTTTGGCCATTGAGGTCCATGGACAATTGTTTCTTACAAAAGCTAGCCATCCTCATATAGCTTTAGCAAACAAGAGAGGGGAAGTAATTGGCAACTGCCCACAAAGTTGACATTTATTTCATGGAATATGAAATATTCACTTATATGCAATATCACACTAAGCACCAAATCCTATACTTAAGAAAAAGAGAGAGATGTTTTGTTATGTATCACACACACAAATTAAAGTCCCATTTTACACCAGCTCTCCCCACCTTAAAAGCTTTTATGAATCATGCCACCTGTACTCTGTTTTCAGCAATATGTTTTCACACATTAAAACACTTACTTTTATAGTTTGTATAAACCATGTATTTTTTAAAACTTCCTTATTATTTGCAAATTGTTAGCAGTAAAGTCATGTCTTCTTATGAGGAGAAACGTCAGCACCAGACATGAAAAAAACTAGAAATAATAAAGAAAGCCCATTGTGGTTGCTTTAGAGCTTGAGGGCTGGGAGGTACTGTACATGCATAATGTGATTGCTTCCTGAAGAGATAAAATTGGATTTTTGCTAACCAGAATTTTTAATTCTTCTCTTTCCCTCATTTTTTTGTTTCTCTTTCGTTATGTTCATTCTTCTTTCCTAACTTTGAACATTCTCCTTGAAATTCCAGAACCATCTGGTTCTGAGTCTCAAGGTAAGGGCAGCCTTTCTGAAGATGAACTTATTAATGCCATCAAAGAAACAAAGGGCTTCCCATTTAAGCATCCTGAAGGCCGTGGACCACAAACTATTCTACCAGAAAAACAAGATAAGAAGAACAAGTTGACAGAATTTCCAGCAGGAAGTGCTCCCTTGGATAATGAAGCAAGCAGTGCTGAATCTGGTGATTCTGAAATAGAATTGGTGTCAGAAGACCCCCTAGCTGCTGAAGAAGTTCTCCATTCCAACTACATGACCTTCAGTCATGGTGGAGGCCCTCCACCTTCCCCAGCCTCTCCTTCAATACAGTATAGCATCCTGAGGGAAGAACGTGAAGCTGAACTGGACAGTGAGCTCATAATTGAATCGTGTGATGCTTCATCAGCCTCTGAGGAGAGCCCTAAGCGGGAGCATGACTCTCCCTTAATGAAACCAATTATTATGGACATTATCCAAGAAGAAAATCACACTAGGAATGAAGGCACCAGGGCTTCGGATTACAATTTAAGTGGCTCCAAGGAAAGCAGAATGAACAGGGAAAATCTAGCAGATTCAGCCTCCTACTTGAAGTGTTCCTTCCCCACATCTAAAGTGCATGTTGATACCATGTCTTCATCTACCATCAGTAGTGAAGACATAAAGGACAAAGTAGCTCAGAGGAAATCAGTTGAAGTAGCAGCTACTGCTTCTGGAAACAAATCACCATCTAAGGATTCATTGGCAAGAAGCCCCTGGCCTTCACCACCACTGCCATTTTTAAATAAGCAAAAAGGTAATGCTGTCTAATTTTATTGCCAAAAATATGGGCACTTGGTTATGAGCATAGATGATGAAAACACTGCTGATCTGGTAGAATCAGGAACAGCAAATGTCTGCCTCCTTATAGATAGGATTTCAAAGCAAACCAGATGATGAAAACACTGCTGATCTGGTAGAATCAGGAACAGCAAATGTCTGCCTCCTTATAGATAGGATTTCAAAGCAAACCATTTATTGGGGGTGGGGGGGAGAGCAGGAATATTATTAAGAGTTGATTAAGACATGGGGTAAATATTGAAAATGGCTATTTGTGATGCAGTTATTGCACAAGTTCAATTTATTGTGGCTTTGGTAACATGAAACATCACACTAACAGTTTGGTTTTATGCAAGTGAAAATATCTTCAGTCATCACATTTGCAAGAAACCCACTTTCAGAAAATTAATGTTATTGGGGAACTTAATATGCAACAGAATGATTATCTCCACTAATTAAAAATTCCATTCACATCTTATTTTGCCCCTCTCTCTCCATTAGTTAGTTCAAGGAGATTTACTGTTTGTTTAAAAGTTAGGTATTTGAAGAGGTTTAATAATTTAAATATATTGAGTAGAATAACAAAAATACAATGTGGAGAAGGGATAGAAGAATGAACAACCTTATTACAGAGAGAAAGAGAGGGAGTGATTATCTCTAATCAGCATTCCTAAAGGGCCAGTAAAAATAAATATTTAAGCATTCAAGGTTTTGTATAAAAGGGGTAGATTGAACAGACCCATCTAGGGCTATAACAATGAAATATAGGTAACACACATAGATGATGTAGACCAGGGGTTCCCAACCCCTGGACTGCAGCTAGTTTGGAACCGGGCCACGTAAGTGGTGGGCAAGAGCATGAAGCTTGACTTGCATGAGCAGCAGGCACTGGTGCTCACGTGCAAAGCTTGACTCCCATGAGTGGCGGGCAACTTGCACTCATGTGTGAACCTCCATTTTTTGTGAGCAGCAGGTGCATGCCCCTGCCGCTCACAAAAATGGAGCTGTGCACGCTCACCCTCACACACCTACCACTCACACAGAATCATCCCCTCTCCTCCACCAAGCCAGGCCACCAAGCCGGAAAGGTTGGGGACTGCTGATGTAGACCCTTATATCAATTACGGGGTTCTACTTGAGAAATACACAATCTGCATATTTCAAATGTTTCATGCATTATGGGAGACTTCAAAGAAGCGAGAGCACAAAGTGATTTATACAGCAAAGAATGGGGGGAAACAAGATTGTGGTACATCTTAATACCTCTCCCAATAAAAAAAGAGGCAAAAAAAGTTTTTCCCACCAGTGCTCATGAACTCTACTTGCTAAACCCAAGATAAGGCTACTTTTTTTTAAAAAAAAATGTTCCTGTACTCACACAAAAGGAATATGAGGGAAGATTGAATGTTAATGCATGGCAAGCACAATGAACAGCTGAGTTTTCAGATTTTTTTTTAAAGAGGAAGAGGATCAGAGGTAGGTAATTTGAGAAAAATGTCTACAGGTGAGTATATTAAATTTCCATATTGCTTCATCTTCATCTGCTGCATTGTAAATGGATGCAGAATCCATTATGTTAAATTTACAACCATGAGCACGTACTTTCACTTCTCAGTAGTTGCCAGAAGTTAATGGTGACTTGAAGGTACCCACTATTCCAAACTGTCTTCATATGAATGCCTCTTGTATCATCTCCCTCCCCCCTCAAAAAAAGGAAAGCAGGCCAGACTTGATAAGTGCTTTGATGGGAGACCAGCAGAATTTGCTATAGTTGTAGGTTAATTGAAAGCTTGGCAAAAACAATGAGAAAGCATTTCCATGTTGTTCCAATCTCCATATGAGGTCAAACTTAATTCCAGAGTGATTTTACTTATCTGAATACCCTGTTTGTTATTATTTTTGCTGATACATATCCTAGAATGGAGGAAAGGCGCTTCCAGAAAGGAGCCTCTACTGGCACTAACAGAGACCTATTGTGCAACCACTGTATTTTGTCATTTCCTTCTTAATTTTATCTAGCAAACAAATGATAGAAGAAACTGTAGGGAAAGACAAGGATTCAGATGGAAGGCTAAGTTCTCAGAACACCATAAAATAAATGTATTTTTTTTTGTTTCATTTACTCTATATGGCTGCCCATCTCACAAAAGCAACTCTGGATAGTTTACAATTAGAACAGTAAAGAATAAAGCATAACAAATTCCCATAACAGTATAACAGGTAATCCGTTCCATTCAAGATCTTTCATTTCTGAGTGTACTTATCCCATCCTCTGGCCCAATAGGGAAGAAACCAGGTTCTAATGGAAGACCACTCAGGTCAGGACCATCTGAATATCAGAGGGAATGTTATTCGCTAGGGCAGCTGCTATGATAGAAAAAATGTACCTCCTAGATGACCCCTGTTCACATTTTATAGAAGGGACCCAGAGCATACTCACTCTGCCAGATCTAATGGGACAAGTAGAGATTATTGGAAACATTCCTGCAAATAAATTAGTCCTGTACTATGAAGGGGTTTATAAATGATAACATCTAGAAATAAACTTGGAAGTTTATAGGAAGCCAGTGCAGCTTGCTTACTTGTAACAATGTTCATCAATAAGTATGTGCCACAGCATTCTGGATCAATTGCTGCTTCCAAATAGTTTCCATGTATGGTGTCACCAAGACATGAATGACCATGACCAGGTCTCCTGATTCAGGAAATGACACAATTGATACATTTTATTTATTTTTTTATTTTAATTCCATTTATACCCCGCCCTTCTCCGAAGACTCAGGGCGGCTTACATAAAGCTTACATAAGAACTGTCCCCTGTTTTTCCAGCAGAAGCCAAGAGGACCCACAATTGTATGCCAGTTCTGTCTGAGTGAATGCAACCCCAACCAGAACTAAAGATGGAGTGGCTCCTAAATTTTATTTATTTATTTATTTTTATTAGATTTATATACCGCCCTTTCCCGAAGGACTCAGGGCAGTTTACAGGGTATTTAAAACAAGGAATACAAAAGTTAAAAACAATTAAAAAAAATTACATCAATCCCTGAAAACATAAAAACCCCAATTAAAATTAAAATTAAAATTCTCAGCCTGGGCCAGAGAGCTCAAAGAGCCAGGTCTTCAGGTCCCGCCGAAATGAATGGAGGTCGGGGGCAGTCCTAAGCTCCACGGGCAGCTGGTTCCAGAGGGCAGGCGCACCCACTGAGAAGGCCCTCCCCCTGGGTGTTATCCGCTGGCAATCTTTTACCGGCGGCACCCTGAGAAGACCCTCCCTGTGGGAGCACACTGGATGAAGGGAACTTAATGCTGGCAGCAGGTGTTCCCTCAGATATCCCGGACCCAAGCCATTTAGGGCTTTATTCATCACCAGCACCTTGAATCTCACCCGGAGGGCAACTGGGAACCAATGCAGCTTGCGGAGTAGAGGTGTTACATGGGAGTATCGGGAAACCCCCATCACAACTCGCGCGGCCGCATTCTGCACCAGTTGAAGCCTCCAAGTGGTCTTCAAGGGCAGCCCCATGTAGAGAGCGTTGCAGTAGTCTAAATGGGAGGTCACGAGCGCATGAGTGACTGTGCGTAGGGCATCTCGGTCCAGATAGGGTCGCAACTGGCGCACCAGGCAAACCTGGGCAAAAGCCCCCCTGGTCACGGCTCCTATATGATCTTCAAAATTGAGCCGTGAATCCAGGAGGACGCCCAAGTTGCGAGCCCTATCAACGGGGAGTAACACCTCACCCCCCATCGTTAAAGGTGGAATGTTCTGGTTAACCCAAGGTGCCGATATGCACAGCCACTCAGTCTTGGCAGGATTGAGACGAAGCCTGTTTCTTCCCATCCAGACCTGGACTGCCTCCAGGCAACAGGACATCACGGCGAGGGCATCGCTGGGTTGGTTCGGGGTGGAAAGAAAAAGTTGGGTATCATCAGCGTACTGATGATACCCCACCCCGAAACCACAAATGATCTCACCCAGCGGCTTCATGTAGATGTTGAACAGGAGGGGCGAGAGAACCGACCCCTGAGGAACTCCACAAGCGAGAGGCCTCAGGGTGGATGTCTGCCCTCCCGTCAACACCGACTGCGAGCGGCCCAGGAGATAGGAGGAGAACCACCATAAAACAGTGCCTCCCACTCCCAGCCCCCTGAGACGCCGCAGTAGGATACCGTGGTCGATGGTATCAAAAGCCGCTGAGAGATCTAATAGGACTAGGACAGAGGAACAACCCCTGTCCCGAGCCCGCCAGAGATCATTCACCAGCGCGACCAATGCCGTCTCTGTGCTGTGTCCGGGCCTGAAACCTGATTGGTACGGGTTCAGATAATCAGTTTCCTCCAGGAACAGAGGAAGCTGATGCGCCACCACACTCTCAACAACCTTCGCCAGAAAGCGAAGTTTGGAGACTGGATGATAGTTATTTAAAACAGCCGGGTCCAGGGCAGGCTTTTTGAGGAGGGGTCTCACCACCGCCTCCTTCAAGGCGGCGGGGAAGACACCCTCCTTCAAAGAAGCAGTTATTACTGCCTGGAACCAGCCTCGTGTCTCCTCCCGGGCCGCATAAACCAGCCAGGAGGGGCACGGATCCAAATCTGGAGACCATAAACCTAGAGCCACTTGGTATTACTTGGATTCAGCCAAACCCTGTTCTTCCTTGTCTACATCTTCATAACTGCTGGGTACTGGAAAAAAACCAAGACAGCATCTCTTGATCAGCATAGAATGGAGATGAATAATTGGGTAATATCAATATTGATGATACTTGACCAGGGGTTTCCTCACCCCAGAAGTTTCATGTTGTTGTTAAATAGGAATGGAGAGAGAATAGAGCCCTAAGGTACCCTATAAAAATGGATTTGGAGCTAGATTTGTCTAGCTGTATCAATCAAATGAATTGCCACCATGATTCAGGGGATAGTTCCAAGGACAAACAAGCAAGCAAGCCATCGGTGATAGAAAATAATAAATGAAGTCTTTAGGAACATATTTTCCAGAGCTTTCCCTGATGTTTGGCAAGATTTCCTTTCTAAGTATTTTGAAGTGTAGCCAAGATATAATCTAACCTGTGTCTCCATAGAAAAAATATCTGTTGGAAAGTCTTACCAATAATTATTGCTTAATGTTGTTCATTAGTCAGAATATAATAATTGCTATCATTTCTTCCTTTTAAAAAATCCTATATTATCTTTGATGAACTAAAGGTGAAGTAATCATGGCTCTTCTTCAGTTTGTCATTGTGTACTACCTTGGCAATAATGCCTATAATTATTTGATAGTAGTCAGCCATGACAAAGTGACAGAAAAACAATTGCTGTAACTCAAAACTAATTATTTTCCACAGATAATATAAATGACAGATTATGGTGTTTTTACAATGCAGGCAGAAAAGTTGTTATCCTATTACTGGTTAATATAGAGATTTTCAAACAGAAATTCACTACTGCTGCTGATAAAGCAATTAAATGAGATACCTGATGGCTTTTGGGGGGCAGCTCTGCAAATAACCAGCTATGAACATCTGTTTGTGAAGTTGAACTACAGGGATTAGAGGAGATTGTTTCTAGTGAACCAGCCTCCCTGCTGCCTAGTAACCTCCTTATCTGCTCTATTGAATCTGTGGCTGGGTTGGTTATGAAACACTTATGGTACTGAGTACTTATGCTACAGTCTGCATCCATCTTGGACCTCCTTGATCTTTCAGTAGTTCTCAGTACCATAATTTATGGCATTCTTCTGGTCTGGTTCAGGGAATTAAGAGCAAGAGGCACAGTACTGTGTTGATTCTCCTACTTTTTCTATGGCTGGTTTCAGTGATCTTTGGTAATGGGAGAGATCAAACCCAAGGCTCCACATCCTCTACTGTCTCTAGGAAGCTACTGGATGAGATTATCCATTGACATACTATGAAATATAATCAGTATTCTGATGATACCCAAATGTACATCTTTGCCTTGAGTTAACCTAGGGATGCCACCAAGGTTCTTTCCCATCTCAACCCTGACAAGGCCAAATGGCTGTGGATTTTAAACTTTTGGACCAGGAGACTTTCTATCTTCAACTGAGTTGTTCGCCCCTATGCAAAGTTAGAGTACAAACTAGAGACACTCTTAGACTCATGGATCTTGCTTAGGAAGCAGGTAGCTTCCCATGGCTAGGAAGACCTTCAGACAGGTGCATCTTGCATGTTAATTATATTTATTTTTTAATTGGGGGGGCTCAGTGGGTTAGGATGCTGAGCTTGTGGATCGGAAGGTCGGCAGTTTGGCAGGTCAAATCCCGAGTGCCACGTAACAGAGTGAGTGCCTGTTACTCGTCCCAGCTCCTGCCAACCTAGCAGTTTGAAAGCACATAAAAATGCAAGTAGAAAAATAGGGACCACTACGGTGGGAAGGTAACAGTGTTCTGTGCGCCTTTGGCGTCTAGTCATGTCGGCCACATGACCACGGAGATGTCCTCGGACAAGCGCTGGCTCTTCGGCTTTGAAACGGAGATGAGCACCGGCCCCTAGAGTTGGAAACGACTAGCACGCATGTGCGGGGGAAACTTTACCTTTACCTACTTACAATAATTTATGCCTTAGTGACCTCCCATTTAGATTACTCTAATGCTCATTGCATAGAACTATGCTTGAAGCGGGTTCAGGAACTGCAACCAGAATGCAGCAGCATAGCAGTTTTGGGCCTTTCAAAATAGATTCCCTATAACACCATTCCTCTATGAACTTTGCTGGCTTCACTACACAGTTCAAAATGATGGTTTATCATTTGTAAAGTCTCATATGTATAAGTCCCACATAACAATATTAGCTGTTGTTCCAATCATCACTTTAAACCTGTTCTTTGAAAGTCAAGATTTTGGTAAGATGAACAACATTATCAGCCAAGTGATGGGAAATTATTATTATCGTTAATTGCACAGTAAGTCCGATGCTGGCATTTTTGTCTATTTATTCAGTCCTTCCTATGGACCTCAGATAGGCAGTTTTTGTTGTTTGATGGTGTTGAAGAATGTAAACTGTTCCAAATAAAGCTGCCTTTACATTCGATCGATAGTGATTTTATCAATGTCAATAGTATTCAAGTGATATTCCATAAGTTTTGCGATTACACCCAAGGCATTATTCCTAGTGATACTATCTTTGCTTTCTTTTGCCATAGGAGTTCTATTTATATTTGCAGGTCTTTGTATTTTTTTATTTTCTCCAGTTCTTTCTCTTCTCCCCTGTCTGCAGTTACTGCCACATGTACTATCCAGACCGTTTTTGTCTTTTTCCACAACAGTGGTTAAGTCTGGTGAGTTATGTGGCAGGTGCATTTATTTATTTATTAATGGGATTTATATCCCGCCCTATCTCCCGAAGGACTCAGGGCGGCTAACAACAATAACATATAATAAGTACAGAAATTAAGATAAAATAAAATTAAAATCATCTGTGCAATAAATTAAAATTAAAAATTAAAAATAAATTAAAAATTGTAAACATAATTAAAATGCCTGTCAGTTCAGGTCAGCAAGGTGGAAAAGGAGTGTTTTGAGGCCGCGGCGAAAGGACTGGAGATCTTGGGCCATCCGAAGCTCAGGGGGGAGCTGATTCCATAGGACTGGCGCTCCCACAGAGAAGGCCCTCCCCCTGGGGGTCGCCAGCCGAGATTGTCTAGTCGACGGTACCCTGAGGAGGCCTTCTCTGTGTGAGCGTACTGGGCGATGGGAATTCGTTCCCAGCAGCAGGTGGTCCTGCAAGTATCCCGGGCCTAAGCCATGTAGGGCTTTAAAGGTAAGTACTAGCACCTTAAATCTCACCCGGAGGGCAACCGGTAACCAATGCAGCTCATGGAGCAGAGGTGTTATATGGGAGTATCGGGGAGCTCCCATCGCTACCCGTGCAGCCGCATTCTGCACCAGCTGAAGCCTCCGGGTGGTTTTCAAGGGCAGCCCCATGTAGAGAGCATTGCAGTAGTCTATACGGGAGGTAACGAGTGCGTGGGTGACTGTACGTAGGGCATCTCGGTCCAGAAAGGGGCGCAATTGGTATATTAGGCGAATCTGGGCAAATGCTCCCCTAGCTACGACTCCAATATGATCTTCAAAACTGAGTCATGAATCTAGGAGGACGCCCAAATTGCGTGCTCTATCAATGGGAGGTAACATCTCTCCTCCTGTAATCAAAGATGGAACCTCTTGGACTAAACGAGATGACGGTATGTAAAGCCACTCACTCTTGGCCGGGTTGAGCCGAAGCCTGTTCTTTCCCATCCAAATCTGTACCGCTTCCAGGCAACGGGACATCACATCGAGGGCATCACTGGGTTGGTTCGAGGTGGAGATGAAAAGCTGGGTATCATCAGCATATTGATGTCTGTTTAATTTTTAAAGTTCCAGAGCACTTAATTTTTTTCCTTTTCTATTACTTGTCTATTTTATGACTCCATCAGCTCTTGCTTGCCTGCAAATGGTATTTCTTGCAGATCTTCCAATGCACCATTGTTGCTGTCATGCTGTTTACAGTCAGTCTATGCAACGTTCTTCAGTCTGCATTTCAATTCCATTAGTGTTCATGGTTTTACCCTGATTTATTGCTACTGTAACATATTTCTCTAGGCCAAATTCCATTGCTACATCGGTGCTAAAAATTCTTATGGTATTCGTTAATGACTGGATTTTGATTTCCAATTTTCCATAAAGCTTCAGAACATCCATATAAAGCAAATGTGAGATTTTATTAGCATTTTTGCTGTATTGTTGCCAAAATTGCTTTCTTCAAAATTACTGAAAGTAGGAACATAGCTGTGACAAATAATAAGGGTGATAATACTCACCATAGAAGATACCTTTCCTAATATTGACAAGCCTATATTTTTCATTTCCACCAATTCTTCCACTAATTCATTATTTTTCTACAAACATTCTAATATTTTTAATGATACCAGTTGTTTCCAAACATTTGATGATCCATCTGTGTGGTAATGAATCCAGTCAAACTTTCATAAGAACTGGCAATCAAACCTCAATAGCAATGTATTGAGGAAATATATAAACAAGAAAATTCTAGATTCCTTCAAGGAGGATCAGAAATCACCCTGATTAGATTAAAAATCAGATTTGTAAAGCTCTTCTAAAGGACATCAGAAACTGGACCAAATGGATATTGAAGGGGATGGTATTCCAAGGTGTATCAAAAATAGATCAACCATGATTAGGCAGTAGATCTTCCACTACCTTTCTCCCCAACAGGAATAGAATAATCTCAAAGAGGACCACTGGGCCTTTTTTATTTAATTTTATTCATGAGTCAGTTTGAACAAATCTATTTCTAATTTTAGAAGGATAGACTATTAGTATTATTTATTTATTTTTGCTGTATTACAAGACTATTATTTATTTATTTCTGCAATTTCTGTGCTGCTCTGGTCCAAAAAAAATCTCTGACCATAAACAATGCAGGCCTAAAATAGAATATTTTTTTTTAAAAAAACCTGTACCACCCAGTTTCCTAGTAATATATTGATTTATTTAGATTTAAAAGGCCACCCAACTCCCAATTGACTTTGGGTGACTTACATAATTAAGGGGAAGAAAAACAATGAACAAGAAAAGAATGAGTGAACCTAAACAGAACAAGTTGGAGGACAAACAATGCACATGGAGCTGAACAATAGATGACATTACTTGATAGAATGGGCCTGGAGTATCCCCACTCATCCCAAATCATATTGGCAAGGCAAAAACCATTGGAAAAGGCAAAACCTCAAGTAATACATCAAAATAGCAGCTGCAACCATGTGTTCAAAATCACCTTTTTTTAAAAAATTTGCCGGTGGTGTATGTTTGTGACTTTTTTTAACCTTTCCTATAAGGAAAACAACAAGTGCCACCGTTCCCAAAGACTTTCTAAAAAATTGGCTTTTTTCTGGAGTGCCAACATCGCCAGGGCTCGCTGCCTTGGAAGAGTGAGGAAAATTCTCAGGGATGACTCACACCCTGGACGGTATCTCTTTACTTTCCTACCATCAGGTAGGAGATATAGGAGTATAGCCAGCCGTACCAACAGGCTGAAGAACAGCTTTTATCCATGGGCTGTTAGGCTTTTGAACGGGATATAATTTTATAAACTTTATGCATGATTGACCTGTGAGGCTGGTGTGTTGAGCAATTAGCTCACATGGTGTAATAAGATGGAAGGTTTGTGTCACTGTAAGTTGGGGGTGGGGGCACGAAGGGAGGCTTAGCCAATCTCAATGTATACATGGTTGTACTTTGACAATAAAGGTTCATTCATTGGTGTGCATCTCGCCTTGGATGGAGCACTGTTGAAATGAAAGAAGCAGCAAAAGAAAGTTTCTGAGTTTGGGTTGAGTTAGCCTAGGGAACCTGTGGCCCTCCATAAATTGTTGAATTACAAATTCTAGCAATCTTTACCATTGCCCATGCTGGTTGATAGGATTTCCGGTTTAGCAATACAATGTATGAAGGGCCTCCCTCATTTTGTTGCTATTCAGAGTACATCAGAAGCACTCAGGGGTATCCACAGAAAGGGGTTGAGATGGTAACCATAAATATGTGATCAAAACCCTACCGTTTCTTACGTGCATCTATATAGTTGTGGTCACCATCTTGATTTTGGATCCCTTCCTGTGGCCAGCCCTGCCTTATTGCAAAAATGCTGCTGTGATCTTCCAGCCATCATATGGTGCCTTTCACTCTATATTTATTTTGCTTTTTTTTTTCCTGGGCAAGTAGGCATCTGCCATTTTTATTTATTTTCTAAGAATGCCATATGGAGCCCACATGGGGCAGTACAATTGTTAAAAATAAAGATGGTTTTTCAGGCTGATGCTTTCTTCAAAATCATGCTGACTTTTTATTTTTTTTAATTAAAAAGAAATGGTTGGTGTTCCCATGTTAGGGATTTTGAAATTATGAATTAAGCAAGAGGCAAAGTCAAAGGAATTACGTAGAACTGATGGTTAATAGAAAATATTTACAAATAATTGTATCTCAAATGAAGCTTTTGTTGTACAATTGTCCTATTACAAAACCCAGGATTTTACAAGCAGAACCAAATATTGTAATATGGTGTTTGGAAATTTTTTGTCTTTTCTTTGTCTTTTTGTCTTTTTTTTCTTTTTTCTTTATGCAAAAATGAATACATTCACAGTGCCTATTAACTGATAATTTTAGAAGCACCCTTAATGTAGATTATGCTCAGGCTTTGAAATTATGGTTCCCACATATTTGTTATTAAGTGTTTGTAATCTGGATTGTTTAACACACACACACACACACACACACAGACAGAGACACACACACAGAGAGAGACAGAGACAGAGACAGAGACACATAATACCAATTAGGCCAGGGGTGTCAAACTCAATTTCATTGAGGGCCGCATCAGCATTGCGGTTGCCCTCGGGGCCGGGTGGGTGTGGCCTGGGTGGGTGTGGCCTACTGGGTGGGCATGGCTAGAATGCATATGGCCTACTGGGTGGGCATGGCCAACTCTACATCATTGGCATCAAGGGTGCCTATGGGGGCCTGGGCAGGAGTGGGACAGATCTGAGGGTGTCTGGCAGGAGGAGGGTCTCTGGGCCAGGGCCAAGGCAGTGGGGGCCGTTCCCTCACTGTTTCCAGGATGGCTTCGCGGGCCGCATGAAACCACTTTGCGGGCCGGATCCGGCCCCCGGGCCTTGTGTTTGACATGTCTGAATTAGGCAGTTACAGGGCTGTCTATTGGCACTCCTGTTCTTGGCTTTTAAATAAACGACATTAAATTCAGATTACAGATAAAACTGAAAGCAGGATACAAAATATAGTATCTCTAATATAGTCATTTCAGAAGTGAGCTTGACAGAAAGAGCTGCTGTTGCTGCAGTTTATCATTTTTCTTTCTTTCCCATATACATTTCATTGTGATTTTATTTTTAATTCCTCTGAATTCCCGACAAATCACAACAAATGATAACAATAGCATACATATAAATCTACACCCATAGTAAACACGTTAAACCCGACATAACCCCCCCTCCCCATAGGGTAGAGTAGTGTAGAGGAACATTCATGAACTCCATGAATTTTGCATCTTCAAAATCTGAATCATTTTTTCTTATACAACAAGATTCTCTACTTAGGATACATTAGGCAGCTATGAGAATCATATTGCTGAATTATTATTTGCTTTTTATTTGATTGACTATCAGTATTATTAATAAATGAATATTTGAAGTAATTCTTTCTTTTACTATCAAATGAACTATAAACAGAAGTCTAAAGAACGTGCTTCACAGTAAAGAGAACCTTAAAATACCTTGATATCTGGTGATAATTCTGGGGAGGCCCAATATCTAATTTACTCACACAGGTAGTCCTTGTCTTACTACCACTCGTTTAGCAACCATTTGAAGTTACAGCGGCACTGCAAAAAGTGACTAACAACTGGTCCTGCCACTTACAACCTCATTGCAGCATCCCCACAGTCACACGAACAAAATTTGGGCACTTGGCAACCAGCATGTATTTATGACAGCTGTAGCATCACAGATCACGTGATCACCATTTGTAACTTTCTTGGCCAGACAAGCAAAGTCAAGGGAGGAAGCTGAATTTGCTTAACAACTGTGTGATTCACTTAACAACTGCAATGATTTGCTTACCAACCATGGCCAAAAAAGGTGGCAAAATGAGGCACAGCTCATTTAACTACTGCCTTGCTTAGTAATGGAAATTCTGGTACCAACTGTACTCTTAAGTGAAGGACTACCTGTACTGAAGTTCTACATACATGGGACTGAATTAGATCTAATAGCTAAATCCTGGTTTGCACAGGATGTTGTGCAAACACAACACGAGATGAAAATGGAAAGATTGTTCAACTGGAAGAGCCCAGTACTTTGGACATTTAACACATCAGACAGAAATTCAATACATGCATCCTTTCCCAGAATTGAGATAGGGATGCTTCATCCGATAAGTAAATGTCTGTATCAAGCAACTGTTAAAAGCATCACTCTCCTTCAGATTGCAAAAACAACAACTGTGTCTACCTGAATTTTGCTGACCAGTTTGTAAACAACAGCCACAACATACCACACAGCACAAACAAAGTGTAATTCAAAAAGGACACTGGTTTGTATTCACCCTGTTTTTTGAGAAAGTTTCTATTTTTGAACTGTTTGTTTGGTCCATCAAAATATTGTTCTCTTTCACCTTCCACTACCAAAGATTTTCAGGGAAAGGGGAAAAAGAAAATTAATTTGGTAAAAGCAACAATATCGGAGTGTTTGAATTTTTCCTCTGGTTTAAAAATGTACACGGAATAGTTGCTCAAATCCAAATGTATAATCTGGAATTTGGAGGGATGAGGAATGTGGTTTGATTGTTACACTATTAAAATTAGATCTTCCATCCCACTCTGTACATATTTGGGCATAAGCTTGAATAATGGAATACAGTGAGCAAAGTCTCATCCCTTGGAGAAGAGTATCCTTTTTGCTCCTTGCAAAGCCCAGATTTACTTTTCTTCTGTAAAATCGTGCCTATGTTTATACATATAAACTCAGCAGAAGATGCTACAAAAAGAAGATACTAGGAAAATGTTTACAGAAACACCTTTGCTGCCGCAAGATTGTCATGTTGCTATGGAGAAACAAAATGCTGCAACATCATAGTCAGATTTATTTCAGAGATTGCCCAAGAGATAAATTTATTTGGAGTGGCTTTTTTTTGCTGCAGTGATGTAGAACCCCTTTCCTGTTAAATAAAAAAAATGTGGATGGGTTATTTTATTTATTTTAATCCCATTTATATCCCGCCCTTCTCCAAAGACTCAGGGCGGTTTACAATTTAAGCACAAACCAATGTGCTTAGCAATAGCCTTCATTTTATGTATATGCCTGCACGTATTGCTAGAATAGTTGGTCAGTGCCAGAGGCTGACTTGTTCAGCTACCTGTTTCTAAGCATGACAGCAAAACTCAAATGGAGTCTGAAGCCAGGATCTGTTAGTTTAATTTTGTACTGCCATGTGCTGTGAGTGCTCCCACATTTTGCCCCAACCACCTCCATCTGGCTTATTTCTTTATCATCTCCTAATAACCATAGCAAAGAGGAACACCCAATTTCCCCAAAAAGGTATTTAGAATCTCTTCCTTCAAAAGGAGCCCTTTTCTCGTACATGGTAGTACTAGACTGGTATTAGACCATGTCGGCTGGGGAATTCTGGGAATTGAAGGCCACTCATTTTCAAACTGTCAAGGTTGCAAAACTGTGACTAGAATATAAGGGTAGCCATAAGTCCTGCTTTAACAGAGATCAGCTCTCAGTTTTAGAAAACTATCAGAGGACAGTCTTGTAGCTGTCCCATCCAATTCCAGCTTATAAAGTAGGTAGACCAGGCCCATGAATATTTATTTTCTAAATCAGCAAACTGAGTAGAGAAGTGCATGCTATTGGTATACAGACCATTTTGTTTTGAGAGTGAAACTGTAACATTTTCTGTTGCTAGGGTAAGACAGCTGTCTCATTTGAGAAACCACACATTTTAAAAAATTCCCAAATGCTCAAATTAACCATTCTGTATTTGAGACAGTAATTTTTCACACAAAACAGAACATTTTGTAGGTCAGCACTCAAAACAAAACGTTTCCTAGTTCCCTAGCTGTCATGGTTTATAATTGCAGTCTTTCCCTCCATAGTTAGATACGATGGTTTCCTATGGTAATTAACTCTAAATTTACCTTTTATTTATACAATTGTAAGAGAAGGACTGGCAAAGCCAGGAGACAGAGTAAAAAGAGAGATTAGTCTAGAATCCATACGTTGCCACTAAGAAATTTAGTCCACCCCCCACTTGATTGCCATTAATCCTTATCTAACTATAACCAGCTGCTGACCATTAGTTGAGAAGATTCCTATGCACAGGTTTTTAGTGATAAGTCAATTAAATTGAACCTTCACATGTGGTCGTGGTCTTTTGCATCTGACAACAATAAATTAGTACATACTATACTTTACCTCTTATTCTGGGATTAGTTGCACTGCATTTCATGACAATGAGTATATGGTCACCTTACATAGAATCTGAGAAACACATTAGTTTCACACATGTAAGAGAGACTGTCAGGTTTTATTGTCACCCCATCAATGTATTTAACGATGACCATCATTCCTTTTGCTAATGACTTTGTTCCTATATACAGGACTCTGATGGACTCACATAGTAGGAGTAGATTGGATCTAATGGCATTTTCATTTTCCACAGTGCACTTCAACATCATTGCACTTTTATTCATTGTTGTAGTGACAGTTTATTGTTTCCTATTACACATCTTTCCATCACTAATAAATTCTCTTTCAGAGGAAGAATGCAAGAAAATAGAGGAACATTTCTTTCTGCAAGGGATGTCAACCTTAACTGAATTCCAGTCTATCCATGAAACCACTACATAATTGCAATAGTTCAGATGAAAGCTTACTTACAAGTAATAGGATTTATACTGAGATTCCCCACCTATATGTCAAAGAGATGTTTACCGAAATTGTGGAGTATATGTATGTACAGTATGTACGATATGTACCTCAAGGTTGAACTATTGGATCCTTGGTGCTTTTTGAGTTTGGTTGTTAGTTTACAGATATTTCATTATCCAACTGGATAACACTGATATAAACAACATACATACATATGCAGTTTTAATGTATTATTCTTTATGGCATATGGAATTAGAAAGGAATGCTATCCAAGATCTGATTAAGTACAGACAGCAAGAAGGGTTACTTCATTCTGTAAGATTACCAATGCAAGTGTCAGGATCCTTTGTAAAATTTGTGAATAAGGGGATTACATGATTTTTTTTTAAAAAAATTGTTTTTGTTTTTTTAAAAAACAAGTTTCCTCCCCCGGCTGATGTGCTTGGCTGCGCTGCTCTGTGTGGGCCATGCCTGGAGGCGACTCTCCTCCGTGGGGGCTGCTGGTGAGGGGGCTGCGTGGGGAGACTGGACTGGGGCAACGGCACGCATGCCGATAGAGAAGTTTGCCACCACTGGCTTAGACTATCATGTTCTGCTTATATATCTTTTATAGCTATCTATAAGATTTCCTAGCTAGCCCTGAATTGGGAGTGAGATGAGTTTCCTGGTAACCAAAAGGTACCATAACCAGAGCTTTGCACCGAGAGCTGTTCCAATATAGATACAGAAACAGTTGCTTCTTGAACAGACAAATGCAATTTAGGCAGCAAATGATACCAGAAACACATCAGAAAATCATCAGAATAGCCTGGAACTATTTCTGATGTATTTAGAATGAGTTCGAATGGATTGGCAGATGAAAAGACTGGTTGTCTCTAAGTGTTCTATATCTAAATGCAGTGCTTTCCATTTCTTAATTAACTTTTGTAAATTTCAATAGCCAAATAGTCAAATATTTGTTCTAGTCTTTTGAGCAACAGGCAGTAGTCTGCCCTATCTTTTCTGTGGCAGATTTTGAAGATAGCTGTGTCTTCTCTTCAATATGCATCTTTAAAATATAGTAGCCATTCTCCAGATGCAGCCTGACCAATGAAAAATCAAAGAGTTCTGGATGTGATTTGGATGCTGTGCCTCTGCCTCTATTGTTCGTATCTTTAAGCAGCATTTTTGGTCAGTCCAAAAGCAACACAGGAATCTGAAGATGCATCATTGTAGTCCTCACTCTCAAATGCTTTCAAAAACCTGCTCCTAATTGGATTGTTTTGAGGAGTGACCAGAAATAATTCATACAGACAGCATCAGTATTCTTGTAAAATAATCAATACTAATGCAGTACTTCTGGTACCCAATAATTTTAGTTGAAGTGAGAGTAACTCAGTCACCCACTTTCATAATGAATAGGATGTCTGGATGAATAGGTTTAATACTATAACCCTTTTATATTGTATGACTTGTATTTCAAGTCTTTTTTTAAAAGGCTCTTTTATACATTTTCTGAATGTGTAGAGAAGAGGTCTAACTGTTGTTGTTGTTGTTAGTTGCGAAGTCGTGTCCGACCCATCGCGACCCTATGGACAATGTTCCTCCAGGCTTTCCTGTCCTCTACCATCTTCTGGAGTCCATTTAAGCTCACGCCTACTGCTTCAGTGACTCCATCCAGCCACCTCATTCTCTGTCGTCCCCTTCTTCTCTTGCCCTCAATCTTTCCCAGCATGAGGCTCTTCTCCAGTGAGTCCTTCCTCCTCATTAGGTGGCCAAAGTATTTGAGTTTTAGCTTCAGGATCTGGCCTTCTAAAGAGCAGTCAGGGTTGATCTCCTCTAGGACTGACCGGTTTGATCGCCTTGCAGTCCAAGGGACTCGCAGGAGTCTTCTCCAGCACCAGAGTTCAAAGGACTCAATTCTTTTGCGCTCAGCCTTTCTTATGGTCCAACTTTCACTGCCATACATTGCAACTGGGAAGACCATAGCCTTGACTATACGCACTTTTGTTGACAGGGTGATGTCTCTGCTTTTTAGTGTGCTGTCTAGATTTGCCATGGCTTTCCTCCCCAGGAGCAAGCGTCTTTTAATTTCTTGGCTGCAGTCCCCATCTGCAGTGATCTTGGAGCCCAGGAAAATAAAATCTGTCACTACCTCCATTTCTTCCCCATCTATTTGCCAGGAATTGAGAGGGCCGGATGCCATGATCTTGGTTTTCTTAATGTTTAGTTTCAACCCAACTTTTGCACTCTCCTTCTTCACTCGCAACAAGAGACTCTTCAGTTCCTCTTCACTTTCTGCCATTAGAGTGGTATCATCTGCGTATCTTAGGTTGTTGATATTTCTTCCAGCAATCTTAATTCCAACTTTTGATTCATCTACGCCTGCCTTTCTCATGATGTGCTCTGCATATAAGTTAAATAGGCAAGGCGACAGTATACAGCCTTGCCGGACTCCTTTCCCAATTTGGAACCAATCAGTGGTTCCGTGTCCAGTTCTCACTGTTGCTTCTTGGCCCGCATATAGGTTTCTCAAGAGACAAATAAGATGTTCTGGTACTCCCATCTCTTTAAGAACTTGCCACAGTTTGTTATGATCCACACAATCAAAGGCTTTAGCATAGTCAATGAAGCAGAAGTAGATGTTTTTCTGGAACTCTCTAGCTTTCTCCATGATCCAGCGTATGTTGGCTATTTGATCTCTAGTTCCTCTGCCTCTTCGAAATCCTGCCTGTACTTCTGGTAGTTCTCGATCCACATACTGCTGGAGTCTAGCTTGTAGGATTTTAAGCATAACTTTACTAGCATGAGAAATGAGTGCAATGGTGCGATAGTTTGAACATTCTTTGGCACTGCCTTTCTTTGGAATTGGAATGTAAACTGATCTTTTCCAATCCTGTGGCCACTGTTGAGTTTTCCAAATTTGCTGGCAAATTGAGTGTAGCACTTTTACTGCATCGTCTTTTAAGATTTTAAATAGCTCAGCTGGAATACTGTCACCTCCACTAGCTTTGTTGTTGCTCAGCTTTTCTAAGGCCCACTTCACTTCACATTCTAGGATGTCTGGCTCGAGGTCAGTGACCACCTCATTGTGATTATCAGGGACGTTAAGCTCATTCTTGTATAGTTCTTCTGTGTAATTTTGCCATCTCTTCTTAATCTCTTCTGCCTCTGTTAGGTCCCTGCCATTTTGGTCCTTTATCATGCCCATTTTTGCATTAAATGTTCCCTTCATCTCTCCAATTTTCTTGAAAAGATCTCTGGTCCTCCCTATTCTATTGTTTTCTTCTATTTCTTTGCACTGTTCATTTAAGAAGGCATTCTTATCTCTTCTAGCTATTCTCTGGAATTCTGCATTCAATTGGGCGTATCTTTCTTTTTCTCCCTTGCCTTTTGCTTCCCTCCTTTCCTCAGCTATTTGCAAAGCTTCCTCAGACAGCCATTTTGCTTTCTTGCATTTCTTTTTCTTTGGGATGGTTTTGGTTGCTACCTCTTGTACAATGTTGCGAACCTCTGTCCATAGTTCTTCAGGCACCCTGTCTATCAGATCTAATTCCTTAAATCTATTTGTCACCTCTACTGTATATTCAACGGGGATATGATTTAATTCATACCTGACTGGCCTGGTGCTTTTCCCTACTTTCTTCAGTTTAAGCCTAAACTTTGCAACAAGAAGCTCATGGTCTGAGCCACAGTCAGCTCCTGGTCTTGTTTTTACTGACTGTATAGAGCTTCTCCATCTTTGGCTGCAGAGCATATAGTCAATCTGATTTCTGTGTTGACCGTCTGGTGATGTCCATGTGTAGAGCCGTCTCTTGGGTTGTTGGAAAAGAGTGTTTGCTATGACCATCGTATTCTCTTGACAAAATTCTATCAGCCTGTGCCCTGCTTCATTTTGTACTCCAAGGCCAAACTTGCCTGTTATTCCGGTTATCTTTTGGCTTCCTACTTTAGCATTCCAATCCCCCATGATGATAAGGACATCATTTTTTGGTGTTAGTTCTATAAGGTGCTGTAAGGCTTCATAGAACCGGTCAATTTCACCCTCTTCAGCACCGGTGGTTGGGGCATAGACTTGGACTACTGTGATATTGAATGGTTTGCCTTGGATTCGAACTGAGATCATTCTGTCATTTTGAGGATTGTATCCTAGTATTGCTTTAATACAATCATAATGGCTAGGATAAATCATAGTGATTGGTTTCATGTTGCACATTAAGGCACAATCAAACCACGTAATAGTTTAGAGTGATCCAATTTCAGCATATATACCAGAAATGGAAGTAGTGTGCTAGATCTTCAAAACTCCAACACCCTATGTATTTACTGAATATATAAAAAAATTACAAATTTGTTAAAAAAAAAGAAAAAAAGGGAAATTACAAGAACAAAGTTCTGTTGGGCAATCTCAGGTTGATTCTAGTTTCCAGCATTAAATATGCATCATTTTTCTGATATTGATGCTGAGAAGATATATCAGAATTGTTTCATGCTGTTACTATTTTCACTCTGCAAATTCTCAGAAACAGTTGAAAGTGACCTATCCTTGTCTTAAATTCTGCCAACTTGAAATACTAAAAAATAAAAAAATTTACCTGAAAAAGATAAAAAGCAAACTACTGCAAATTTAGCTATTTCTGTGCTGTTGGAACATTGGAACATATCCTGAATATGAGAGAGGCAAACCAGCCATGTACCCTTGTGCAAAATATCACATGGATGTGTCATGTTAGCAGCAGGAATCAACTGCAATTCTAGGAGGCCTCACCCTTTAAAACCTGTGCCTTTTGGCCAGTCTCCAAGTTCTCAGAAATATTTAAAGACGTTTGAGATAACAGAGTTTTATTAAACTGCTTGTTACAATAGGCATCTTCAGCATATTTCCATCCTTCTAATCGGAAATAGTCTCTTATAGTTGTATAGAGATATCATATCTCATTAATTGAGCAGAATTCAAATTTTGGAGTCAATTGTTACTGTGTGTTCTAACTGTTTTAAAGAGAGGTGGAACAAGCAAATTTTAATTAGCATTTTTTCTCCAATTCAAGGATAGTAGGTAGCACTTGTGGAGAAAGACCCAAAGTCATTTTATACAGCAGAATAGGCAAAGATGTGTCTCTTGATATTAGGGCAACAGTCTTCTTTTCCCGTTTTCTTCCTTGCAAATACAAGTACTGTTGAATTGGGTTTTACTTTTCTTTTTACTTATTGTCTCCCTGCTGCATTGCGGTGGGTGGCTTCTTGCCAAGTGTTCTCATTTGTCATGGGGGAGGCAATTTGTTCTCATTCCAAGAAAACAACCCCCTATTTTATCCCCAGAAACAATGTTATGATATATGCCCACGTTATAGGCATTAGAGCTTGAGAAAAATTGATCGTCATTGATGGCCAAAACTATAAAATTGAGACAGATAGAGCAATTGCTGCAGCCAAAAGAAAATTTAAAGAGCACTCCCAAAATATTCTTAGCATATTTTGCAGCTATAAGCAGGATAGCAAATGTGTGAATGGGAATTTTATTTTGGCCTCAGAATAAATATAGGTAGTCCTCCGTTAACAATGGTGACTGGATCTGGAAGGTTCCAGTCTGGATGTAAACAGAGGACCTCTTTAAGATTGTGCTTTCCTCTACATAGTCAATCACTAAAGACTGTCTTCAAAACTTGCTTTATTTCCTCTAGTGCTTCATCATTATCTTGAGCTTCAAAAAAATCAAGATGACATAAATATTTAGGATTTCATTTATTAAGCTTTTTTGGGATAGTCAAAAGACAGAATCAGAGAAAACAGGCTCAAATCATAGTCACTGGCTGTCTTTTTTTTTTTGCTTCTGTGGAAACATATTTGGCATTAATCAAGAGCTCAGAAGGTTTTCTGTTTTAAGAAACTCACTTTTTTTGGCCTACAAGTGTTCAGAGAACCAAAGTGTCTTCACAGTACTCATGTGGATTAGTGGAATGACACTCCAAAGCCAGTTCTTCTCTTCTGAAATGAATAGAGACTACAGTATATATATAGAGAATATATAGCAAGAGTGAGTAACTTGCAATCTGTAGACAAGATAACATCCTTCTACTGGGGCTGGGCATTTAAGCCATTGATTCCATCTTCAATTCCACCACCACCCCTCAGAGCAGGAAGTCAAATTAATGGATCCCTGACAAAGGGATGCCCGGCTTCCAGTTGAACATTTCCATCTTTCCTTCTCAAAATTAAATATTCCCAAACTATTTGATTTCCTTTTTAGTTCTTCAATAATTTTCCTTGTTCTGTATTTGAATCTGTTTAAATTTCTTTGAACATATGGTAATTAGGCCTGGAAATTATACTCAAGGTTGGGTCTGACCAGTACAGAATTATTAGTTCCCACACTTTGGAAAATATAATTACCACAATGCAGCCTGAATGCATCATAAATGGCTGTCATTTGTCCCTTTTGAATGCCCCACACAGATTGCTTACTCATACTCAATTTATAGCTAACTATTCCATCATATTTTTCATCAACATTACAGTGTACCATATTATCTCCGCAGGTAGCACTCCAATATTTTTTGGATGATCTCAGTAGTAAAATTGAGCAGCAAATAATCAGTGCAAATAACCACATAAAAATAAGCATTAAAATAATATGGTAAGCTGAAAAAAAGCTTAGTTTGTTAGTTTAATCATCATGACCTCCTTCCAAAGAAATGGCAAGCCTATGTAACTTCCTGATATCATACATCTAAACCAATGGCATTATTTTCATTTTTTCACATGGAAATGTGTTTCCATGGGGGGGGGGGTTCTTGTACAACATTACAGGGCCAATCCTATGCTTACTTCTTCAATTTAGATTACTGTCTCTTACATATTCTATAGATTTCCTATGCCACCTTTTCTCCAAAATGCCATAGCACATTTATAGGGTTTGGCGTTTATTTGCAATCTGAACTGATTGTTGGTCTGTCTGGGTGCCTCTCCACAAGAAAAGTAGAAAAAAATATTTTCTCAGTAGTTGCACGGGGAAGAGTTGTCCATTGGTGAAATTCCTGCTATGTCCTGCCTCCCAGCTCCTGAGATTCTCTCCCTTCAGTAACTAAGGTGCCTCGGTGCCATCTCCTGCCCTGGTTCATCAATCTGAAGGTTGACAATGCTGCACCCAATGCTGCTATTTCTGTTTTCTAGTCACTGCCATTGCATAGCAAATATGAGATCCCATAGGGAAGACAGAGTAGAACTAGAACATTGGTTGAAATTGTTCTGTACCAGCCTACTACCGGCCCTGCAGAAAAGGCAGGGACAACCCCTTTTACAAAACGGCAAGAGGCCAAATTTATTAACATAAAACAGAGCAAAGAGAGCAAACACGAACCATGAAACAGGAGCTATTCAAGCAGTTGCCTTCAGCAAACCAGCCCTCCCACACATTCCCCTTTTAAACAGTTCAGGGCGTGGCTTCTCTCTGCCTCCTTCCGAGGTGCCCCATTGCCTTCCTCTGTTTACTCCTGATTGACTGCCTCCTGCGTCGGGCGTCCTTGAACAGGGCCAGCTGTGGGTCATCTTCATCCACGCTGTCAGGCTCACACAGCTGGGTCTGCGTTGTGACCAGATGGGAGGGGCCTGGCTGAGGGCTCTGCGGAGCCTCAATACTATCCTCAGCAAGGTCTCCAACACCCCCCTCCTCCTCCTCTGAATCGTCCGACCCAACTGCCGAACCCACAGGCTGACCCTGAATCACAACAGGAATGCTCTGCTACTGGTTAACTATATGAAAGGAAGAAAATACTGGTGAACTCAAGAGGATCCTTGGTAGCTGAAATATGAAGATACTCATGCAATGGCATAAATGCATTTCCAAGGGTATGGAGAAGAGAAAAATGGATGTTGGTTTTGTGGAAGTGTCCTCCTATATGGAAGTGTGCTTTATGATCCAGATAGATCCTTTCAGCAATGCTGCAGGATTCATCATCTTTCCCTCAGTCTGCTGTAGGTATAGTTCTTGTCCAGACAAAAACAGAACAGTGAAAATCTAGATAGATGTAAGGCTACCTTCTATTGGTGAAAAGGTTTGATGCAGCAAAAATATTCCTTTGAATCCATCTGAGTTTATTTATGAGTTACTCCCACCTTCTGCAATTCCCGGCACAATCTCTTTCTCTCTTGATATTCCCTAGTTATCTGGAATAGACACTGGGGAGAAATAGTATGGCTGCAGAGAGAATCAGCAAAGGTCATTTTGTCTTCAGCTCCTGCAGAACTCTGTCCAGCTTCTCCAAATGCCCTTTTGTCCACAAAACGCTTTGACTTGATTACAAGATATTATTAGCAGCTATTGTTAGAACACTATGATCTCATAAAGAGAATGATTGCCACTATTTCCTTGCAGAGTAGTTGTGAATGTGTTATGGGGCAGAGTTGAAAGTGCCTGCCAATTCCTGGAAATGTCTGAGATCATGCCAACATTCAGTAGCAAAATGCTAAAAATCAGTGGTACATTGTCTGTATTTTTAAAAAGATCAGAAATAAAACTCCTATTTTACTTTTAAACATTTTTCTGAACCCCAAAAGAAATAGAAAAGACAGTGGGCAAGAATTCTCTAATATGCCTTGTAACCTTTATTTATTTTTTTTTATTTATTTATTCATTTATTTATTAAGAAAATTTGTATGGAGAAGTAACAACTCCCTTAATTGCAAAAAAAAAACAAAACCCAAAACCACTTGTACTCTAAGATTTTGATTGCCTGAACTGAAACCAGTTGAATGTCACCACTTGAGTCCATGCTAACAAGATGCCCTTATTAATTATCCAGCTTTTCTAAAGTCACTTTTGGAAGTGTGGGCACATTACAATACAATAATCTCATCTCCTTGTTCAGTTTTGTATAATTGAAATGTGCAAATGAACAGTTCTGGGTGGCCTAACAACTTTTAAATTATATTTTTGCCTTGATTTTGTGTGCAATGCTTCTGAGCTCAGAGTTGGTTTTCATATACCTTGAAAGTGAAAAGCTTTTGATGTAACTCTTATTATTTGCATTGATGGGTTCATTATTTTCAGAAACCTTTCTAAAGTGCAGCCTTGCAATTCCCAGAGAGCATGACCAATGCCTTAAAATTTGAGGAGGTGCATTAATTGGGGAATGTTACTATAATGAATAATTATTTCCTTAGCAAAGCAAGAACCATGCTGGGTCTTAGAATATGCTGTAAGAGCCTTCTGCGTCACTGCATCTCTTATATTACCGGCAGTATAGCTTGTCAAAATTCTAAGAAGAGGCTATTTGTCAAACAAAGAGGGAGAGATTCATAAAACAAAAATTCCAGATAATCTCTATATCTCAGTGATCATTTTTTTAAAAAGGTGTTCCATTAAGCTACAAGCTTTTTGGAATTCTGCAATAAAAACATGATAATGTAAAGTCAAGCTGTCCATAAGAGTCATTGGCTACAATAATTGTTTTTCATATAGAAGAAATCATGGTACATTTTGAACAATCTTATTCCAAATGGCCCATTGCAATCAAGGTAGGCTAATAATAACTGTATCACTGTATCCAATTATAGTCAAGACTACTGCATGATGATAGAGTAACTTCTCTAAGTTGCTGAATACGTCCAGCTTATTCTAGCACTTTTCGTTTGATTTTGGGAAACAGCATTCTCATCTACACATTGAGTGGCTAATATAGACATTGTTGCTGTATCACTGCAGAGAAATAATAATGTGAGTCATGAGTTTTATGCTAGCAAAGATATACATTTCAATGTTTTCCCATCTAGCATTTTACTTCTGCACTGTACAGATTGAATAGGTAAATTAGTCCTTAATCCAGCCTGTGTCATTTTTTAGTATAATCATAAATTCAATTTGTCCTTTTTCCTTTAGGCTATATATTTTTTTAAAAAATAAATTTATAAAATTGTATTTAAAAAAATACTAGAATATTAGGATAACTATGCAACTGCCCAAGCTATTTTTAAAAATATTTGTTCTCTATATAAAAAATGTCACTGCACTAATTCCAAGAGCATTCTTTTTACTTGTTTATTGTCTTTCAGTAATCAGAGAAAAGTCGTGTGATTATTGAATACTTCTGAATGAGTCATGCTTGTCTTCTTTTATGCATTAGGCCTACTTTTCAGAACCAGATGAGCTTATACATAATTTCTGATGACATGGCTCTTTGTAGGGCATAAAATAAAAATATTAAGAATTTATGTTATGTATTGAAGTACCTTTACTCTTCTAGAGAATTTATCATTAAATTCATGTAAGCAAAATTGTCATAAGTGCATTGCTGAGTACATCGTTCAGAGCCTGGGTTTTTAACAATGTCATGGTCACCGTCTCGTACTGAGATGCTGATTCAGTGGCTGAGATTCCTGCATACCCTACTGGCTTAATACAATATAAACTAGCAAATGGAATTTGAGACAGCTCTTAACAGCAGCCATCCAAGTCATTACTTAGCATTGCACTTAGTATGTGCCCTTCCTGGATATATTGCAGACCTTTGTTTTCTCTTAATGAGATGGCTCCGTGTGAAAAAACGGGGGGAGGAGTAGGGGGGGAGAAGTTTTGAAAAGCACTTCACTATCTCAGTTATTCATTGTGGCTTAGATTTACTGCTCAGAAATTACAGGATCAAAGTTACCTGTATCATGTATTTTTTTAAAATTTATTTTTATTTTTATTACATTTATATCCCGCCCTTCTCCGAAGACTCAGGGCGGCTTACAAGTATAAACTTGTATAAACTCAGCTAGAGCAATTGGAAGGCCAGGTGTTCAGTCCAGTCCAAAGATGCTTTGTCTATCCTACCCAGCATGGATCTGAATGTCCAGCACTTCTCAGTTAGTCAGCACCAAAGCCATTTCTTTCTGAGGAATTAGATGCAAGCTAAATAATGTCCACTAAAATAACCAAAGAAAAGCTGGGACAACGTGCTCCCCAGATATACTTGAATAGTTGAATACCGTACATGAAAAGCCAATGGGACTTACTGCCAGGGTGCCTCTTCTGCATTGTCATTTTTCGAATGTGGGTGTTAAATAATAATCACAGTTCTTCCCAGAATATGCTAAATCACCATTAACAAATGATAATTTTGAAGCCAAACCAAACAGCCGAATTACGTCAGTTTGTGTGAAATAGGCACCGCAAACTATAATGTGACTTGTTTTAGCTAGCATATTGCATGTATTAAGCCATTATGATTTGGTAAAGACCACAACCTTAGACTGAGCCTATTGTATAAACACAGCCATAGAAATATAAATTTAATTAATTTGATTTTGATGCTGCTGAGCTCCAAATGATTCTGGGTAGTTCACAATACAATGTTTGACACCTCAAAACAAACAACAAAAAATAGCCAAATAAGAAATAAGAACAAGATAAATAGATCAACTGAATGCAAGGAATCTTAGCATTCTTATCTTACAACATTGTGGCAATTCTTAGCAGGTTATGCTAAAATAATATTTCTAATTGCATAAATTGTGTCCCAAAATCTGTTCTGCTAGAGAAATCTGTTCAGAAAACCAGAGGTAAGCAAATAAGCAAGCCCTGCCATATCAAGATATACTGTAAATCTCTCTGATCTCAGTGCATCCCACACTAACAATTTTCAAATCCAGCCCATCTGGTTTCCCAGGACACCATTTAAATCTCCACTGCTATCTCTAACATAATTGCAACACTAAAAAAAACAACCTTTGCCAGCTGTCTAACTCCCACCAGTTGCTTTATCCACTCTTCTCTTCTTACTGTACCAAAATTCATTTTCAGCTATTACAGGCAGGGGATGGTGATAATATAATAATAATAATAATAATAATAATAATAATAATAATAATAATAATAATAATAATAATAATAATAATAATTTATTTATTTATTTTATTTATTTATTTAATTTATATACCGCCCTTCTCTCAAGAGACTCAGGGCGGTTAACAGGGCAATACGTAAAAGACAGATACAAAAGTTAAAATTATTAAAACATGATTAAACAATGCCCATAGTACAAATTTAAAATTAAAGTCATAATAACAAACCCACCCCATCCCATCAGGCCAGGCCCGCTTCCTTAAAGAGATGGGTTTTAAGGTTATTAATAATAATAACAACAACAACAACAACAACAACAACAATAATAATAATAATAATAATAATAATAATAATAATAATAATAATAATAAAGTTGGAAGGGACCTTGGAGGTCATCTAGTCCAACCCCGTGCTCAGGCAGGAAGCCTTATACCATTTCAGGCAAATGGCTGTGCAGTCTCTTCTTAAAAACCTCCAGTGTTGGAGATGGTGATGGTGATGATGATGACAATGATGAGGATGAGGATGGACAAAAGAATCTGGGATTTCAGCAATCAATCCCAATCTGCTCTAAGAACAGAGTTATTAAATTGCACTATTCCTTTTCATAGAAAAAATATGTAAATCTTCACTGGTTACCAGGCCATTCTAGAACATGACAAATATGAGCCAATTCTGAGGTGCATAGTGATGCTCCATTTCCACATCTAAGAATGTGGCCATTACAGTCTCCATTTCCTTTCTTTTTTCAATCCTTCATCTAACCTCCCTCCCCACCTCCTCAGTGCTGCTAGTCAGGAAAGAGAGGAAGGAGAGGAGGGAAGAGAACAGGCCCAGATCAAGAATGCCATATTCTGTACTGTTTGCCAGTGTCAATGCACTCGAAAGAGGAGGATGTGATGTTCAGAGATCAATGAATTCCTTCTCAGCCAGTCTCAGTCAGGATGGCTAGAAGGCAGAATTACAGAACTGATACACCAGCAATACAGATTCCCAACTTTTGAATTAAAGGCATAAGTACAAAATCCATGTGAGGCTAGGATCTCATGCATGTATGAATCAATCCTTTGAATGGGCAATAACTCCTACTGGTTCGTTTGTTTCCTTATTTCCTTAAAAGTAGCTGCCTAGAGTTACAATATTGCTAGATACCATGAAATAACCATTGGAAGTATCTTATTTATTAATTCTAGCTGAGTTAGGTAACTTTCAGGTTATCTGAAAAAAATTCTGATATTGAGTCAGTAAGCCTAAGACTTATTCACATAGTCTATGATGTTTGTATATGTATATGGGTGTATGTGTTGTATACAATACTAAGGTATCTACCTCAGCAATGAACATTGCAAAGTAGTATGTGTCAATATAGTATCTGAAGTAACCAAACAGCATGTATGATAAATAGATGCATTTTCCCCATGTTACTTTACAGTATATGCCAGGCCAGAAATAGATTCAAACTATACAGGACACAACAACAGCATGAAATTTTGAAATTTCTTAATCTGCCAAAAAAGATTTGAGAGGAATTATTGTTTTGGTCTTGCTTTTAGAAATCAAGCTGTTCAAAACCTGATCCTCCTCAGTTCCTTTCCCCCCTTCCCAATACAGTAAAAGGTAAAGGTAAAGGTTCCCCCGCACATGCGTGCTGGTCGTTTCTAACTCTAGGGGCCGGTGCTCATCTCCGTTTCAAAGCCGAAGAGCCAGCGCTTGTCCAAGGACGTCTCCGTGGTCATGTGGCCGGCATGACTAGACACCAAAGGTGCACGGAACGCTATTACCTTCCCACCGTAGTGGTCCCTATTTTACTACTTGCATTTTTACGTGCTTTCGAACTGCTAGGTTGGTAGAAGCTGGGACAAGTAACAGGCGCTCACTCTGTTAGGCGGCCCTCGGGATTCGACCCAATGCAGTACCTGAAAACAAATAAGAAGTAGCTCTGAATAGAAAATGCATATTTGGCAGTAAAAGTTAAGAATGGAAAGCATTCAAAAGCAGAACAATAATGAAGACAGAGCAAAAAATTGCAACCCAGTCATGATAGAGCAACATTTGTCAAAAAAAATGTAGCGACTTCAACTCCCATAATCCCATAAGCTTCTGCGAAAGAAATATTTCTAAGGTTTGGACAGACAAGTTTTGTCGTATGGCAACTCCAGAAATAAGGTAGCACTGCTAGGAAGGCTTTGTCAAATTAACACACATTATTTTATTATTACAAGCTGGTAGGCGGACAATAAGATCTCTACAAGAAAAGGGAAGTCTAGAACAGAAATAACTAACCTGGTTATTTGAAGGATGCCTCAACTCACATGAGCTTCTCCAAACATTGGGACTGTGTAATGATCAGTGCTTTTAAATCTCAGCAACTTTTATGATGTGGTAAGACACAAAAGCTGGCTGGGGAATTCTGAGAGTTCAGGTCCACACATCTTAATCTTGCTGAAGTAGAGAAACACTATATTAAGTCATTTCACTGCATTACCCAGGAAATGAACCTGTTGCTGGGATTAATCTAAGATTAAGGTAGATTCCTGCCCTTAGCCCAACAGGAAGCAACCTACACCCATTTTTGTTCAGCCACACATCCAAATTATTATTTTCTGACTTGTGCCAAATCAAACAATGCTTGTTGCAGTTCATTTCACTGTTGACTAAGGCAGAATTCTGTCCGCAGATCTTCAAGTTGCTAAGGTCGGGGACCGCTGGACTAAGGCCTGTGCTCCAACTGGCTACTCTGCATGTGGCAGAAACACAGCCTCCTGTCT
Source organism: Vipera ursinii (assembly GCF_947247035.1). Taxonomy (NCBI): domain Eukaryota; kingdom Metazoa; phylum Chordata; class Lepidosauria; order Squamata; family Viperidae; genus Vipera; species Vipera ursinii. The sequence goes on along the minus strand of NC_139512.1, from coordinate 26,909,373 downwards.
GGTTGTTGGGTTGCTACAGTGGCGTAGCGTGGGTTGTCAGCACCCGGGGCAAGGCAAGTAATTTGTGCCCCCTAACCCGTGGATTTTAGCACTCGAGTCTCTTCCACTAGATTAGTTAAAGAAACCCTTACCCCCTAAGCACATGTATTGTTTGTTATGAAAATACTGATGTAATTAAAGTAAAATGCATCTAATGCGCCCCCCCCAGATGTTGCGCCCGGTGCGGCCGGCCCCCCCTGCACCCCCCACGCTACGCCACTGGGTTGCTATCTTCCATGACCATTTGTTTTGCAAGTTTAGCAGTAGAATGGTGAAAAACTAGACTTTAAAAATAAGGCCCCAGCGAAACCATGCCATTTCTTTTATGTTTTAAAACCAAGTTCAAGTGACAAGGATTTTACCTAAATGACTGGAAAAATTACAAAACTGTGATTGATCGATTGACTGACTGACTGACTGATTGGACTGGGAGGGATAAGACAGTGGGAAATCCATCAACAAGGGCCATGGGAAACCTGTTCTGCACAAACATCAGATCACCACAATTGTCAAAGCAGAGGAAGAGAAAGAAATCCAAAAATGGTTTTCTTATGCTGACTTCATTTCCAGATGGTTTAAGCACAAATGCCAAGTTTCTTAAAGTGGCAATGCAGAAAAGCATTGAGAAAGCATATGTCATTTATTCAGTAGTCTTTAAATGTAGTCACACATTGTATTAAGCAAAAAAAAAAAGCTTAGTATTACGTGTTCTTGCAGTGGGTACAAATAATGAGCTGGTCATGGCTTGGTCAGCTATGCTTACTGGATTACAGTTGTAGATCCTGGCTTTTTCTTCTAGGAAGAAATGTGAGAACAGAACTATAGTTTATTTTTAGCTTTTTAATGACTACTTCTGGGAGGGTAAAATTCAGAACCCCATGTTCATATGTCAACCTAAGATTGGCTAATTAAGTTAGGAATGGTTCATTAGCTGTACTTGCTAACAGTGCAAGCCAATTAATACTAAAAGTATGGTTGCCTGCTAGAAATATCAGGTACGCTCTTTGTTATTATGGTTTTAAATTTAAGTTGTCATGATGAGGTTTAGATTTGTACTTGTACATAGACCTTTTATTATTATTCTTGGTATTTTAAGCAAGCCAGACTAATTTCTTTTGGACTATAAGTTTTGGTATATAAATAAGCAGAGGCAAAGTTGTCATGTTTGGTCCCTTTTTAATGATGGGCAATTGACCATTCTATCTCCAAACCAGATGGTGAATCTTAGATATTATGTACTGTGATGGAAGTTTAAGAATCTAGACCAGATTCACTCTTATTTTATTCACCCTAGAAGCGGTAAAATGAAAATCTATTGCATGATGTCAGTATCTTTGTTTTGCTGGTTTTATGTATTTTCATGGATAATGCTGAAAGAAAAGGAAAAGGTAAACAGTTGTACAGTTTAAGTGATAAAAACAAAGTCACAGTTTAGGACAAATTGATTAGCATAGTTCCAGATCTGATGTTCAATTTGCCCTGTATTTGCTACCCTGCCATTCAGTCTTGTGTTCTGTAAATATGATAGAAAGGAAAAGCAGAATTGTTGGAGACAGATAAGCAACAGTTGATATTAGCAGCTTTGACAAATAAATACCGCAGAAACACTCCATCTTTAACATTTATCTTCCTCCCCCTCAAAAAAAAGAGTCTGGTAGCATCTTTTCCAACTAACAAATTAATAAAAACATACAATTTCATGCCTCTTAATAAAAAAATGTTGGTCAGAAAAGGTGCTTTCCAAAGCCTGATTTTATTATAACCCTTGATTAATGCAACTTTCCTAAATTTGCCAAGAAATCTCTGAGAGGAAAAGAGTCCCTGTTGAATAAACAAGGAGGAAGCCACACCCATCTCCCCACTGCACTTCTCCCTGCTACCCTCCCCCTTTCCATCCACACCCCATTTGTTTTTGTTCTTTAGCTGTCTGCATTGGTTCCATCTTTTGACAGCTCAACAGCATTCAATCAGCACTGTTACTATTGTTGTTGGCGTCGTTATTGGTTTGCAAAGCAGCTGCTGCATCTCCCCCCCCCCCTTTGACAAAAGAGACGGGTCCCCAGAGCAATCGCAGCATCCTTTTGCTGATTTGCTGCAGTGGAGACCGCAGCGCTTACAATATGCCCTCCCCCACCCTCGCCTGCTCTGCTTAACAGCATCTCTCCATAGCCAGTATAAAGGGGTGAAAAGCAGCAGCTTGAGAGACCCGGTCACCCTTTCTATGTTTTGGAATGCTGGAGTGAAGTGGGGAAAAAGGACAGTACCCAAGCAGAAGCTACAGACCCGGCCGTCCTTTATTTTTATTTTCCGCTTGCAAGATGCAAGCCAGTGCCGATTCTACGAAGATGGACTGTCTCTGGAGCAACTGGAGAGGCCAGGGTAGTTTTTTTCTACTCTAATTCTGCATGCATAGAAATATTTGCAAAGGGGATGGCAGAAACACCTCTGAAGGGCTGTATAGTTTTGGTATCATCATCATCATCATCATCATCACCATCATCTTTATAACATTTCTGGAGTCTGTTCCTTTTCTGCATATTTTTATTTGGGCTGGTTTTTTTTTCTTCATTTAAAGCAAAACAGGAGAAAACCCAACCCAATAATGTTGTTTGCATCCTTTTGCTTTCTTTCTCCCATACATCCTTTTTACAAATGCTATATTGCTTCTGTCTCTGGGTGACAGTTACTCTGCCAGCCAGCCTATTGCTGATCTCTAAGTACCCCCATCTGCAATTTAGGGGATCACCCATCTGAATGGCTGGGAGGCAGCCATGGGGGCTGGGGTTTGTTTCTGGTGTCGGCTGTACTGTAATTGTCAGTTTTGGAGTGAGCTTCAGTGTGTTGCGTTGGGGGGCAGTGAGACACACCCATTCTGAAAGCCCTGCTTGCCGTTCTCCATAGACAATTGTAACAGTGTGAGAACTCCACTTGATGCTGGAAGGTCACAAGTCTAGCTGTCTTACCCTTCTTTTTTTGTTCTGTACCTTTGCCTTCATTATTGCCAGTCATTTAGGCTATTGTAGATGTGAGAAAAAAAACAACATATCAAAATATATTGTGATCTTCATCACTTGCAGGGGAAAAAACCAGAAGCAAACAATACTACCTCTCCCTTTTTGTCACACAAGATTTATTTTAAACACTTCCCATTGGGTGTGGCTGGCTACCTTCTCTTAGCCTAATACAGCTTTTCAGCCATTTTTATGCAGACTTCATTGCTACCGATAACCTCCCTTTGTTTTGGTAACAGAAAAATGCTGTGTGACCTGCTCAGTAATCTTATTTGCAGTCTGCCAATGTTTTTAGATCTTACTTTATTTTATGATATTGTATTATTTGGGAAGGCCCTTCTTGTCATTTAACTATACAGTTCAAATAGCTAGTGTTTGTAATGTACATGTAACAAATAAGGGCCTCTGTGTATGTGTTGACTAAAATGTTATAACTACTGAGAGAGCAGGGGAAAGATGTCCCATTATTAACTAGACTATTATTTTCCCATATCTGGTTAAATTGGGTTATTCTTAGGATAGCTCTATAAAGAATTCTCAGTCTAGGATGTTGCATTTCTGGTTTTTAAAAAGTACATTTATTAAGTAATACGTCTCAAGTCAACAAAATAATTTTTCCAGAAAATGTTTTTTTACTGAATATAAATTAATACAATCTGTTTATAAATGAATGTATAATATTTGTTTTTATAATATTGCGTAATTTTTTAAAAATATGAATGCATGTGATGTTACATACTGATATTTTCCCTTTACATATAAGATACTCCACTAACATTTTTCTTAGATTGTCCACGGGGAAATATAGTTATTAAATAAACTGTTGAATTACAGTAAGCTTGACTTATAGCATAATATTATATTTATCTATTCAGAAGTAAACCCTGTGGGTTTCTGGAGGAATTTATGTAGGGCTAGATCTTTTAAATCAAATCTTGGGCAATCTGCTGTTGTGAATATAATGACATTTATTTACAATAGCTAATACTGCTCAAAATAGACTGGATTGCTACAGACTATACTCTGACTAAATGATTAAGTTGGAATAAAGTTTTAGTAGCTTTTGTTGAACAAACAAATGTAACAAAAAAAAGCTGTTTGGGTTTTCAAATAGAGCTACAGTATAATTTCTTAAAGTACCTAGTGATAAATACTAAATTTAACAAAGCAGAATGTTTTAAACTCACAATGAAAGGAAAATCTATATTTGCTTAGATTAGATAAAAACATTACAGACATTTTTACAATCTTCATTAGATAAATAATGAAGGTAAAGTTGACAGAAATAAATATACAATATTGGTGGAAAATCAAATAGAAGAATATATTAAAATACAGGATTAAGAGAAATTGGGATTGTGTCTAGAGAGATGACTGAACAAATGGCTGGAGCAAAGAATATAACAAAAGACAAACACATGAAGCAAACCAAGATTTCAGGATAGGTTTTCATCCAAACTGCTCAGCTGTTGAGATTTGGAATCTACAGTCTTACAACTGAAAGTATTAAAATAAATACAATAACATCGTGGTTGAAACTCAGGTTACATTCAGGTTTGATGGATAGCATGAGACCTTCAATGTTGTTGATGTTGTTGCATCATCCAAAAAGATTTGTTTTAGGCTATTCAAGAATTGGATTTGAATGAAAACATTTTTTCAAACACTGTTTTTTTTATCAGAGATCTGTATCTGTCTATACAGATCTATAAGATGTTTTAAACTATTAGCAAGCTTTAGAATTTTAAGGATCTATAGAAATGAAATGGAGAAGAGATCTTTACCTGCAATCAGTAAGGATATACTCTATTGCTACATCACAAATTAAGTATCTTCAGGCTATTTATGGATCAGTATATGTTATAACACATGTTTGTACTGTTTTTCCTTATACGTTTGTTTTATTGAATGGCTTGGGACAATGAGGATTGTAATCAGAAAATACCCAGACAGTATCATGTTTGACAAGGCTATATTAAGGAATTGTTAATGGATGGATTGGTTATCGAAAACAACCAATTGTGTAGCTAGCAGATTTAAAAAGTCCATTTGTAATTCCCCAAATAATTTCAAAGTATTCCAAGGAAATGAGAAATTTAAAATTAAATAAAAACAATCATCTTAAAAAAAACCTGTAAGTTTCTTTTTCCCCTCAGTCTGATATTAATATAATGGAGCCAAAATAATGTCAGTAGATAAAAACCTTAATTCTTAGTCTCCAATCACAGCTATTAAAATTGGTTTTCTGCAATTCATCTTCCATTGACTAATCAATTCAAATTTTAATGATTAAAGCTCATCTTTCTAAATGTGTAGCTTTCAGTGTATATTCTGTGTTTTATTTTTATATGAAATTCGGCTTGCATTCATATAGCACTGGTTTTCATTTCAGCAGCATTTTATGCAAATTCTCCATATAATGTGACTTTTCAGTCATTATAAGAGGAGAGCTGTTAGCCTCTGAAAACCAAAAATCAGAACTCTGATAGCACCTTTCCCAATTAACATTTCTAACTAGCTGATTAATATTTGCTGACTAAATTTTAACAAAATTTGTTAGAAAAATGTATTACCAGTCTCTTTGTGATCATGATTTTATAGTGGTTTTGATTAAACATCTTGGAATCAGAAGCTAAGAGATAGGATTTTGCCCAAAGTTTGCATGATTGCAGTCCTGCTTCTGGTTATCTTTGCTGAACACTATAGAAATTAATTTATTCATGCATTATTAAAAGAAGATTTCACTAACTTTTCCAAATAAAGGATTTCCAGAATGTCACATAACACAATAAAATAATTCAGGATACTACATTAAAACTTTAACATTCTAACATTAATAATGATTAACAAGCAATGAATAGAAACAACAAATATCTGCAGTTTAAATTCTGAAAAAAATCCTTTTTGCTTTTTTGTTAATAGAATTCTGATTGATCTGAAGATCAATTGGAGTTGTCTACAATTTCCCAGACAGTTCTAAAAATATCATAAACAGTAAATCAAACAAAACCCATGAATTCAATGGCTTTATGGCAAATATAGATGATTGTATCAAGAATTATGCCTACAGCCTATGGATAAAGAATGTATGACCCATAGGGTCATTCTTTGTCAGTATTTACTTACCTAAAGAGATAAACAAAACAACTGCAGGTGGACAGCAAAACATTGGTAGTGACTTCCAATTTCCTGCTGGCTTCCCCATTGACTCTGCACATGGGAAGTGCCAAGAAGCATTAGAAATTACAGTCATGTCACTGTACCTGGCCATGTGGATGCTGCAGCAGCAACAACTTTGCAAATACAACTGGTTTGAAGATCCTTGAAATTTCAATTCAGTGATAATAACAGGTCCCAGATTTTGTACACATTCTTTAATATAGTGGATCAGAGGTACTTTGATTTTAAAAACTGTTGCATTATAATATGTGGTTTGGGCTAACTGAAAGTTTATATATTTGTTTATTTTTCACAATTTGAACATCCATCTCCCTCAAAAAAGGGATTCTGGGTAATGTACAATAAAATGTTAAAATATAAAAACTGTATGTAAAAGTTAAAAAAATAGAGGCAAGACTGATTAAATACTGTTAAAATTAATTGAAAGGTGAAGGAAGGATTTTCAGGTTACAAACAGAGACACACTAGGGTTTTAGCAGCAATAGATAATGATAGATTATTTTTTTAAAAAAATTAAATCTTGGAGGAAAATCAGAATGCAGAGGTAGCATAATAGTAATTGCCTAGTTGTTTTAGTATCTTCTTCAAATATATAAACAGCACCTACTAGATGACCTAAGATTTTCTAATACACAAATACTTAGTAATGACTTCATTACTAAGACTTCATTACTAGACTGATTTTAGAATGACCACAGGTAGAATCAATGTGTCATCCCTTCAAAATGTTAGCAAATACATTGCTCAGTGACGCATGATTAGGAAAGGGTATTTTAATTCAGTTCTTACATTCTTTTCTTAGAAAACATGCATATCTGTCCAGGGTTTCCTCAGCAACGCAGTGCTTGTTTTCTGGCTATTTGATGATTCCAATCTTACACGGTTATACTATGTTGCTTTCCTGGAAATTGTTTTGCCTACCAGGATGAACAATAAAATATTATGGGTTCTGATGGCAAGCAACTGCCCATATAATCATCACAAGACAAATTTAACTTGATGATACCCATCTTCCATCACACATAAGAAATAGCTATTTGTACTTTACTGATGAGCCAACATTACCAATTAATTAATAATACCAATCCTTCCTTCCTTCCTTCCTTCCTTCCTTCCTTCCTTCCTTCCTTCCTTCCTTCCTTCCTTCCTTCCATCAGACAATTTTCAGAATAGTTTGCTTGTTGGCGTTTCCTATGAACTCAGCCTCATAAGTTCAGCCTTGTCTCTATGGTACACAGGCTCATAAGGGAGAGAAAGTCTATGTTGTACAGAAGCCTCATGAAGAGGAACATTTCTTCTGATTCATGAATTCACATATCAGAAATTAGACTTGCTGGTTTGGTGGTCCTTTTCTCCAAAACTCTGATGTGGTGTTACATCTGAATGTTGTTTATTGTGAGAGAGAAGGAGAAAAGACCTCTGAAACTTTTTGTACAAGCCCCTCATTTCTGCTCCAACAACGCTTCTATATGAAGTAGTTAACAAATATTAATCTTCTGCTATAGATCTGGAATAAGCTTTTCTTGCTGTGTCTCAAATTTCTGGTAAAAATACTTAAGCAAAAGTGGTAATTAACAACTCCGGTGGTTCCTTTTAATGAGAGCCATATGCCAAGCTCATTTGCAGTGATGTTTTCAAAATATTATCTGTAGTGTTGTGTATTGTACTTGGATCAGGAAAGACCGATTTCAAACCCTCACTTGACTACAGAACTCCCTGGATGATTTGAAATTCTTCCTTCTGGCACAGCCAAGCTTATGTCAGAATTGTTACAGGAGAAGGAGGAGGATACTGCATGCACATTGCCCTGAATTCTCAGAAGGAAAAAAAAAGCCTATAAACAAAATAAATAAATCAATATCACTTGTTGGAGATTGGAAAAGGGTTGGACATAGGAGAATTAGGTGGTAACATGCCATACACACTCCCTGAATCATTTGGAGAACATTGAACATATATGTACCAGCTTTGAGGTCTCGACACATTTTAGGGTTCAGATCTTGAAAACTTCCACTCAGTTTTGAAATGTGAAATATGTTATGATTTAAAGATGAAACTAATTCATTAAAAATATTATATCGGGCCCCTCAAGGAATGTTCTATTTGTGGTTTTTTTATTGATTACTTTGAAAAAAATATAAACAAGCACATGACAAAATCTGAAAAAAGATATAATATGGACAAATGATTTGGAAATGTTAATGTCATGGAGGTTATAGTTCTCTAATATACTACTTAGTTAGAAATAGTTAAAATATATTATAGAGAATCCTCCTGTTTCCAGAAGTAACATCTTAGTGCCCATTTACTCCTGGTTCCTACCATCTATGTCAATCCCACCAAGAATACCAGACCATGAATCAGCTCCATAGGAAAGCTAAAACTATTTTTATTGAGAATTTTGCAAGTCTGATTGTGATGTGTTTTTATAGCCAAGACAAGAAGCACAAACCATGAGTAATAACACTACATTATTCTAAAGTTACAGTAATAACGTCTTTAAAGTCTAAAAGCATTTCTCTGCTTCTTTACTTTCAAAAAAAAAGAAAAAAATAGGACAGGTCACTTAGATGTACCTTTTGATGGGAAGGTTATCTATTCTTGTTGCTATTGTTAACTGCTGTATTCAGTTTAATTGTCATTCCTTTTGATTATGGTCATGAGGTACTTTGAAGAGAAAGAAAGATACTTGCCTTTGTGATCCACAAAGTGAATAATTTGTGAACATCTCAAAGTATAGTTAGATTTCAGATAACAAATGTATGGCTCCAGCCGATTAAAATAGGCACCATACTCTTAGTTTCAAGAAATGGCTGGGATGATAAATGTCAGGATGAGCAGAATTGATATATTCTTTTTGGGTTCATTTTTTTGTAATTCAAGTAGCATTTAACCACAGTAAATCATCCTGACCCACTTTTGCAAATTTAATTCACTGTCATGTGTAATCATTAGTTGAATTATGACAGGTAGTCAGTTCATCAGGTTTCCTAAGTTAACAGAATTATTTAAAGAAGGATATATATATCACAAAAACAAGATAATAATTTGCATAAAATGTGTATCAAGAAATAATGGATATGATTTCAATAGAAATCTGTGCAAATTATGCATAGTGTTTGTAAAAGTTTTATGAAGTTATGTGAATTCCAAGGAATTCACAAACCATGTTATGTTAATCATAGTGTAATCTAATATGAAATCCGCAAATTCATTAATTGTTTACTGGTCTTTTGAGAGCATAGTGCCTCCTTAATAAAATAGCTAATCACAATAAACAAATAAAAATCATTGGGAGAGGCGGGAACAGGAATTAAAGGACATATCCATGGATACAGATGTCTACAGATACTGTATTGGGACATAGGCTCTGTTTTTTTGATTCAGTATTCCCATTTTCATTGTGCTCTGGCCAGTTAAATTGAAGAACATTTCTACTCTATATATTGTGGTTAGTGTACTAGGTTCTCCTCCTTTATTCATGTAGACAGTTCATTTTCCATCTTCCACAAGTTTGACAATTTCATGGTAATTTGATTTCCTCATATACATAAGCAGCCAAGAGTCTCCTGTATAAACTTCCCTGAAAATGTGTTCTGAAGTTAATGGTTAAATTTGTTTCTCTTTCTTTATTACTTCCCTATTATTTTTTCTGGATATTTTCAACCTTAATTAAACAATCTGAACTTACTAGCATAGTTCTTTGTTTTTGGAAAATGTGCTAATTTCTGCAACAAAGCAAGTAAATAGCATATTTGAGCTAAATCCCTCTAGGTCTTTGTGCTCCTGAATGATTATTGTTTGAAAGCACAGAAATAGTTTGCCCATATGCATGGGGATACATGCCCTAAGCAAGCAGAATTTACACCTTTTTTAATAATGTTAAGCATTAAAGCATATCAGAAGAAGAAAGCAGAAAAAGGTATTAAAATCTTGGTTATCTTTCCAATAAAATAATACAAATTAATTTCACCACATGTAGGCACTCTGTTTAGGACTGAACTGCTGGACATTCTTTATACTCCTATAATCATTTAATGAGGCTGCCACTTTGGCATAACGTTCAATATGTATGAATTTGTGATGGCAATCTCTGCCATCTCTGGAAAATTTATTCTTTGCTTTTCATCCTCCAGCTATTGATCTCTTATACTGGCGTGACATCAAGCAGACTGGGATCATGTTTGGAAGCATCCTGCTGTTATTGTTCTCCCTAACCCAGTTCAGTGTTGTCAGTGTAATTGCTTACTTGGCATTAGCAGCTCTCTCAGCCACCATCAGCTTCAGAATCTACAAATCAGTGCTACAGGCTGTGCAAAAAACTGATGAAGGACACCCATTCAAGTGAGTGCTTTCCGATTGTTTCTAAGTGCAACAATTAGTAAAAAGTTAAAAGTATTTTTAGAGAAATAAAGTGAGAAATAAATTCCCACTTTGATCATTACCCAGTTCCATCCTTGAATTGACTGAATTCAACTGAATTGTTTGCCAGTTCAATTAGCAACCACTAGTATTTCACATTAACCTTGGGGCTAAATATCCATGTATGTATGTTTAAGGTTTAACTGGCCAACGGTTGAGCTTGGTTGGATGGGATCAGTCAAGTCAAAAGGAAAGAGGCTCCAGACTGTAAGTTTCTCCTGCCCAAATCTAAACATTAGATATGACTGTTTTCATCCAAACAAGGAGGAAAAGCTACCCAGTATCATTGATGGGAAACCTTAAGATCCTTCCTTCTTCAAACATTTCTCAGCTTCACATGGACAACAATCATGTATATAATATTTGCTGACAGTATGGATAAGGAACCAGATACCCCATGAAGAGCTAGTAATATTTCTATTTACCCAGGCTTTTCTGGATCCATTTCCATTGCTTTTGCCCCTGAAATTAACAGTTTTTTTTCTCTTTAGCGCTTTGTCCAGTTGAAAGCTATCATCTCTAAACAGTATATATGGTCTAAAAGTAAGACAGTAATGAATTTAAATAAATAAATAAATGAAATATGATCTAAGAGGCTGTCTTTCCCTGTACTTGGTATGTTTTAGTCTGCAACCCAAAAATTCTGTATAAGAGAGAAGAATTCAGCTAGTGCAATCTGAGTTAGGTTTTTTTTTCTTTTTCAACAGAAACTACTTGGAAATGGAAATGTCTCTCTCCCAGGAACAGATTCAGAAATACACAGACTGCCTCCAATCCTATGTGAACAGCACAGTCAAAGAGCTTAGGCGGCTTTTTCTGGTCCAGGATCTAGTAGATTCCTTAAAGGTAGGTGACCCACAAAACAAGAATGGGGATTTAGAGAAGGAAGGGAGAACTTCAGATTCATGATGGAAGAGTTACATTCCCTGAGTGCCCATATTGATTCATTTAAGGTTTTCAAAGGATAACTTTATGGCTAGTGCTGGAGAAGTAAATAAAATATTTCTTTTTAAAAAATCAATATATAATTAATAACTAGAATTCAATGTCATGAGGTATGATGGTGATCAGACTGATGCTTAAAAAAAGATCAGATTAGTTTGTAATTATAACAAGTGCTTCTTATTTCAATCAGCTTGAATTGAAGCTGTTTTATCCTACACTGTTTCTTGTTAGCTCTCAGAATATGCTATAACGTGCTTTAAAAAAAAACCTCAGTTCAATAATCTGTCACTTAGCATGTTTGTTAATTTTGAACAACTCATTTTTCTTCTGCTGAGTTTGAAGTTTAAAAAGGCCCCAACTCTCTCTTATTGAACACTGAAAATCTGGCTCAAAACACTGTAACATTTGAGAGCCCAGAGTTCATATAATTTTTCATTCATGTTCATTTTATTTACGCATGAATAAAATGAACACGAATGAGCAGCATTCCACTTTTTTTATAGGGGCGCAAGGCAGTTTTTAGGGGACTTTCCCCCCCCCATTTTATCTCCACGATAACTTTGCAGCTTTCTATGACTGAGAGTGGATTTATTTCTCCCCAGTCTTAGTCCACACCCACTAAAGAACACAAGTTCTCAATTAAAAGGAATAAAGTTTGGGGTATTTTTAAGTGGAAGCTTAAAATTGCAGGGCATAGTAGTAGAGTATCAAAATAATCCATTTTTAGAAATTGGATGAACATTAACATTTAAAAGCAACCTAACCCTAACCCCAATCCTATTAACGGCAATATTATTTTTCAGATACCATGCTCAAGATAAGGTATTTCCCTCCCTCCCCACCACCACCCCACATGCATATCTCCTTGCACTATCCCAGAAATGCCAATTTACTTGATAACATTATACTTTTATTTTTTCCTTCACTTGCCAAAATGTGGGGGAAAGGTACAGCTCTAAGGATTCAGAAAAATAGGAAACTCCTTCCTTCCTTCCTTCCTTCCTTCCTTCCTTCCTTCCTTCCTTCCTTCCTTCCTTCCTTCCTTCCTTCCTTCCTCTTTAGGAATTTAAGACAAGATTTAGATTTATACCCTATTAACTACTGACCACAAAGCATTGAGCGCCCAGTACGCTCCCACAGAGAGGGCTTCCTCAGGGTGCCACCGGTCAAAGAATGCCGACTGGTGGCCCCCAGGGGGAGGGTGTTCTCTGTGGGCGCACCGGATTTATGGAACCATCTTCCGGTCGAGCTCCGGACGGCGCCTGATCTCCGCTCCTTCCGGCGTGATCTTAAAACCCACCTTTTTGAACAAGCCGGCCTGACCTGATGGGATGGGGTTGGGTTTTATAAATTGGCCTTAACTTTTAATCTGTACTAATTTATTACGGGCATCACTGTTTAATTACTTTTTAATAATTTTTAATTTTGTATCTTGTTTTTATTATGTATTGCCCTGTTCACCGCCCTGAGTCCTTCGGGAGAAGGGCGGTATACAAATTAAATAAATAAATAAATAAATAAATAAATAAATAAATAAATAAATACAACAGAATGCTCATCTCAGAAATGTAATTAAATGTATTTAATGAAATAATAATGAGCAAACAAGCATTACATCTAAGCTTTCCAATATCTATTATTAATAATAATAGATATTATTATGTTGGTAGTCTGGTGTGGTTGTGGGAAATGTAATTATTGTATTATTTGCAATTCAGTTTGCAGTACTAATGTGGTTGTTGACCTACGTTGGAGCTCTCTTCAATGGCCTAACTCTCCTGATAATGGGTAATCATTTCTTTTAATTTGTATCACAAGAATTTTGTAGTTAAAATAGATTGAGTGGTTTCAGTGAAATATGTCCCTCTCTTTTTGTCCATTTTTCTTTCAGTAATTTCTTTAGAAAGTACATATTTGTTATTTAACACTTCTGGCTATTTTCGTGGCTGATATGCCCATAATTATGATAGACATTTTAATTCAGGAGAATTAGATTTTATTCTTACATTATGTTTCCAGCCTTTTATTTTCCCCCAGTTCCCCTACTCTCAACTTCTCAGGTTCCCTTAATAAAATAATTTTAATAGTACAATAGTAAAGTAATTATCATGTTATCACATCCTCTGTACTTGCTCTGTATAATTTTTTGTTGTACATCTTCATTCATTACATTGTTTCAATAACAATGATTATTTGTTCAGTATTGATTGAAGATTATGAATGCTCTAATGTTTAGGTAACTTAGACCTGTTCATTAAAAAAGAGGTATTGCATCAATATTAATTACAGTTTAGGATGTCCAAATGTACTATTTTTTTACAAGAATGTAGCAAGGAAGGGACTTGTCAAACCCTGTGAATTCAGGAAACAATAACCACTTAGATTTCTAGAAATATCTCAATTGCTAAAGATAGAATAGTAGAATCTTGAAAGTCTATCAAAACAATTCTCCAGGTCAGCTTATACCTACCATAATTAAGGGGAAGTTGTTCCCTTTTTCATGCCTCCCCCTCTTCGGAAATGATGGTTCTTTTTGCTCCTCTTCTTTTTCATTAGACACTCCATCACACCACTTAGTTTCACTTACAGAAGATTCTGTGTCTTTTCCTGCAAACTGCAGTTATAAAGGCCAAGGGTAAAGATGATAGTCATATATTCTGAACAAACATTACTGAGTTAGGTGAATAAATAAGCCAAACTGATAGAAGCAATAGCATATAGCACTTAGATTTATATACCGCTTCACAGTGCTTTACACCCCTCTTTAAGCGGTTTACAGATTCAGGATATTGTCCCAAACAAACTGGATCCTCATTTTACTGACTTCAGAAGGATGGAAGGCTGAGTCAACCTTGAGCCGGTAAGAATTGAACTGCTGGCAATACTGCATTTTAACCACTGTGCCACCACGGTTCTGTCTCATACAAAGACTTCTTGTGGGGACATTTCTACTTTGGAAATGATTATAAAAACAGCCAAGACATTAAACTAAAATGTAATCTCATACAAAATCTGAGATATGTCTAGGACTAGGTCATGGCCTCTTGATTTATACTGTCACACTAAAGGAAGTGTTATGCCACCACTTGTGCTATACATTTTTTTTCTTATCTAGACTTTAGGACCTCTGGGATTAGGTTTATCTAGAAATAAATGGAGGTTTTCAGCTTTTACTGTTTACTTCCTTTATGAAAAGCTCCATCACTCATGTATTCTGTGAATACATTATCCAATTCAAAAGCTAGACAGTGAGGCTAAGTTCAGTCCCAGAAGTATTGAAGTATCCCATTACCATGCACAATAGCTCATTGTTTGTGATGGCTTCAAGCAACTTCAGTTTCCATACATTTTTATACCTTCCGATGAAAGTGGGCCAATCCATCAAATTCCCATCCTGGGAATTTTCTCATACCTCTTGGTATATCATACAGACCAACAGGAGGCCATCTGTTGCTTTGTGTCCCATTTTTTTTCCACGTGTTGCACACACTAAAATCTTCCAAAACAAACCTTTCTGGCCTTTTGGCTTGCTTTAAGTCTCACATGCTACATTATTCAGCTTTATGCCATGAATTTCCATGGCATCAAGCCACATGTTATTATATAATAGTATTACACATTGATCGGCCCTGGTGAATACATTGATTAGCTTTGGTGGCATTAATACATTGATTCATGGTTCATTAATTAATGGAGATAAACATCAGATTCTAACTGTACCAGGTCTTTCCTTTCCCTCTCTGTCTTGTAATCATTCAAACGTAGAATGGAATAGCAATTATTCTTCAACCTTGTTATGCCTTTGAATGGTGAGCACAAGTGTGTACTATACTTGCAAATATGCTTAAGACTTCTTTTTCTCCTCTTTCTAGCTGTGGTTTCAATGTTTTCTCTACCTGTGGTATATGACAAGTATCAGGTATGTAAGAAAGTTTAATTTATGGATTTCATTTTGATAAGTAGTACTTATATAGATGGATGAATAAGGAGCTAGGGGCAAGGTTAGTAGTAATCATCATCATTATCATCAATTTTTAATACGCATATTTGTCCCACTGATATCTTTGTACATTCACAGGTCATTCAAGTTCCTGTGTGGTTTGAACTGTTGCAAAATCTGTTTGAGATTACAAGGAGAAAAGTTTAAAAGATGTCAACAAATGCAAGATGGTGGTTGAGGCAGGGCCATAAAAGCCCTGTCATTTATACATGCATTAGACAAAAATCCCAACTACCATTCACAAAGTGATGAATTAATAGCAGAAACATCCTGGCATGTGGATGGGTAATGGGATAAAATTTTGTCAGTTCATTTTAGTTCATCTATGACAGAACTGAACTTCCAGATAATTTATATATCGGTAGTTTGAAACTGGTTGTCTTTTGTTCAACAATAGCTACCATAATAAGACTATTTGGAAGACTGAAATCTTCTCCCAATAGATTCTGTATGTTGCCCTTTTAAATGTCAATTTTGACTTCAGTTTGTTTTCTCTTAAGTAAATGATTACAAGATTGTGGCTTCAGATACCAGTTTTTGGGGTTTTTTGCTTTCGTTTATTACCTGCTAGCTGGTTTGGGTTTATCCCTGCTGCGTAATTAATAATTAATTAATGCTAATATAATCCATACGGTTGGAAGATAATTTCTACTTCATAGTGAGTGTATTTTTCCTATTTTGATTGATTGCAACAATATTTTCATAAAGGTTGCTTCAGATTTTAACTGTTGGGGAATATGGCAGACAAACAGAGTGTGGGAAGAATCCAGAGAAAGAAATATTTTGGGAAATATTAAAATGGCAGAATATATTTCCTCAAAGTATTTAAAGGCAGAAACTACCCCCCACCCTCAAGTTTCTCTGCCCCAAACAGAAACCAGGTCTGCAGAAATGCAGATGTGATCATTTTGTCAAAAAAATTGGAGCCAGGAAGCTGGGATTAGAAAGATCCCTAGAATCAACAATCCCTCACACCAAAAATCCAACAGTCATCTGCCACAGCCACAGGGAAGCAGGATATGACCTTTGGGACATAATAGGATTAACCCACCACCATCAGAATACCAGAAAGGCACACTCAGACTCAGGTCAAAGTTCATGTCACAGGAACAACTCCAAACAAAAGCTCAAGAAGTTATGAAAGCCCACCACTCCCTGCTACATGTGGTCAGTTTTTCCAGATCCATCTTTCTGTCTGGCTCTCCGCTTTAATAAACTACAACCTTCTTTCTAAAGCAGTCCCCATGTTGTTTATTACTGGCTTGGACTGGACCCTGAGGAAGATTTTTCTTTCAACAAGAGCTTAGTAAAAATCACCACTATAAAATATAAAAATGCATATATATCAATATAGTTGATTCCCCATTGATTTCTGTTTTCTTTCATTTTCAGGCACAGATTGATCAATACTTGGGGCTTGTGAGGACCCACATAAATACTGTTGTGGCAAAGTGAGTAACGTAGTCAAGTTATTTAATACCAGGATGAATAGAATACTCTTGCCAGATTTCTATATACTTAGTATTAGGGACACATAAATCTCTGTCCTCCAGTTACTTAGAACAGAAACTACTTAGCACCAAGAATGTTACCCCCCACCCCCTAAGTAGACACCTAATATAAAGAAAGCTTTGGATAGAGACTTCTTTGTTAGATATTAAAATATCTGTATTTTAATCTGAAGTCAATTTTTCATCTGGCTCCAGTTTGCAGTTTGAGGAATGTGTACAGTACTTTTTTCAGATTTAAAATGTATTCTGTCCTGGTTTAGGATATAATGACAATATTACATTAAATTGGCTATTGAAGGAGTGATAACTATAGCTCTATGGACGATCATATCCTCCTGCATTGTTCCAAATCACTCCATTATTTTTAATGCCCCAAATTTCCCAAAAAATCTTTTGTGATTCACCCTCTTGCAACTATTAGGGATAACACATCCTTAAAAATTCCTTAGACATCTACAGCACAATGTTTCCTATTGTGCTGGAAAGGAACTATTCCTCTAAGTTTCATCTGTTGATGTACTTTCTTTTAGGGGTGTGCAATGCAATAATTCAGAAAAGGTTCCTCAGAGATTGTAAAACTGTCCAGGTTTTAAATAGAAAAGAAGCTTTTTCCATGTGTGATAACTGTAGCTCATAATGAATGTTTCTGAGCGAAAGGAATTCTACCTGATGATTAGTTCCAAACAGAGAAAATTAATTATGTAGTGAAACAGCTATACCGAGTGACTAATTTTCTTTTTTTTTTAATCCTATTTTTCAACCTCCAGAATTCAAGCAAAAATCCCAGGCGCTAAGAGGAAGGCTGAGTAAAAGTAGCAGCAAGAATCTATCAACTACAGGAGTGAATGATAAGAGAGTCTGGATGAAGACAGCCCTGTTCTTTTTACTTATAATTTATTAATCTCTCTTTTTCTTGCGCTCTCTCTCTCTCTCTCTCTCTCTCTCTCTCTCTCTCTCTCTCTCTCTGGGTGAAGGCAGATGTAAAATGGAAAAACTCACAGTGTTGCAGCATGCCCTTCAATCCTAGGTTGAGCCTGGCTTTCTCTGAAATTCACAACCAAAATGACAGGCATCAGTGCAAACGAAAATGGGCTCAGCCACCTGCCTTTAGTCTCTTTCGCCCTATTCTTGAGGCTGGCTGCCCAGCTGTCCAAAAAATAATGAGAGCATTGCATAACTGTTCATGAATTTTTATTCATTTCTTCTTATCTACCTATATATATATATATATATATCCACACAACATACTACTTCTTTGAAAATGTAAAGTTATTTTAGGGA
The DNA here is from genome assembly GCF_947247035.1 of Vipera ursinii. NCBI lineage: Eukaryota > Metazoa > Chordata > Lepidosauria > Squamata > Viperidae > Vipera > Vipera ursinii. The sequence continues at coordinate 26,890,984 of NC_139512.1, read as the reverse complement.
TTGAGAAGAAAACATTTGAGTGACATCATGAGAAAGCAGCCAATCAGCACTGTGCACAGCCGGCTTCTGCTTCAAATTTGCAGAACTATTTTTTTTCTTTTCCAGTTCCATCCTGGGGGCGAAAAAAGGGATGTTTGGATACCATGTAGTGAGGGTGCTGCTGGAATGACACCATTGCTCTGAACGTGGTATATTTGTCTTCACTCTTCTTTCTTTCGAACACCATGATCTCAGAGATGTGAAATGATGAAGCAGCTTCTCTCCCCCACACTTCTCCTGCTGTTTCTGTACTCTTAGACTATTTGCAATCATGTGTGTCAAGCACTAAAAGTATAGTAAAGAGAAAAGTGTTCTAGGTGTGGTTCTTGTGTTGCTTCTTAAGTGCATGATGGTGAGAACCTAAAGTTACTATTGAACTTTCTATTTTTTATTATCTAGTGCTTCTTCTATCATTTCTTCTATCGGCATCGCTTAAATAACTCTGAATGTTACATGTGGCTAGGGCTTTCCTGCTTAGTGCACTGATGCAGTTTTGCTTCTATGTCCACTGGGTTTGCTGGTTGGCTTTATCTTTGACTATTTAGAATCATAGACTGAGTCTTCAAGTGTCATTGTTTCTCTTTTGGCACATCTAATTAAAAAACAAGCCAAGGAGCAATCAGTACTTAAATGGCATCATTCATTTTGTATAACTCTCTTAAGAAATTGAAAATAAAACCTACACACCCAGTACCTTTTGTTTTGTTTTCTTTTTGGTTTTTTTTTTTTTTTGCTCTTCAAGGATCAGTGGTCTGATTACATGTATGGGAAAATTAAAACTTCCAGCTTGTAATACGTATCAAAAATTTGTATGACGTTCTCTGTAGGATTTAATTATGGATTCTTAAATATTTGCACTTATGTACCTGATACTGAATGCAGAAATAAATGTTACTAAATGTTAAAAGGAAGGTCTTCTTGCCATTTTGCTCACAGTCATTATCACATAAATACTATGAATTTATATATTGTACTGCTTTCTGCCTATCACAAAATTGCCAATAGCAATAGATTCTGCTGAAGAATCTGTCTTTAACAGGTAACATTTTCTCAGCAGCACGGGAACTAGATAATATCTTTCAAAAATCTAGTTTTATTGATTCCAACTGCCAAGGGAGCCAGTTCATTACTGGACCTGGAGATGGCTATGTCAAATATGTTTTACAGACGTACATGCCAGTACAATAGACATGCCCATTTTTATCACATTGGTGTTTTGTGACTCAGTGTTATGTACTGAGAGAAACATAGAATTGCAGTCTCAAGAATGTATTAAATATTTTTGGAATGTCTTTTTAATACATTGAACAATTTCATATGTTTATCATGAAAAAGATCCCATCTTGTAAAACAGGAACATGAAAAATTGCCTTACAAACCAGGGTGTACCTAATTCAGAATTGTTTACACTGACTGGAAGTAGGTTTAAGGCTCACTTTTTCCATGTATTACCTGAAGAAACCGGGGCTTTAACTTGGAGTTTTGGAGGGAAAGGATATAAATCCATTGAATACTGTAAATATTTTCCCCAAGTTTCTTCACCTATGTAATGTTACATGGTTTAACTTTCAGCCCATGCTCTAGATTACTGGTCCTCAATCTTTCTGGCACCAGGGACCAGTTTCGTGGAAGACAATATTTTTATGGACGGGGTGGTGGTAGTTTTGTATGCAACCTAGATCCTGCAGATGCACAGATGAAGTTTTGTTTGCTCACTGCCACATGCATGACCCAGTACCTAACAGACCATAGACTATTGCCGGTCCACGGGCCAGGGTGGGGGACCCCTGCTTTAGATCAGGGCTTTTCAACCAGTGGTACGGGTACCACCTGTGGTACATTGGCACCTAGCAGGTGGTATGCGACCATCCTAGAAAAGTGGTAGTGGGGGAGGGGAAATGAGCTGAACCAGTGGCAGATGCTTGGCAACTGATTCACATTTATGATGGTCACAGTGTCCCAGGGTCATATGAAGTGACCAAAACCTGCTGTAATCACCCATCAGGGGGGTGGGGAATAAAAACCAAAAACCCACCCCCACCCCCACTGCCAGTCCTCAACAGAAATGCTCACAACAATGAAAACCTTGGACAGGAGGAAGAGCATCACCGGGTGGGCAGGCAGGTGTCTTGCTCAGCTGTGGCTTGAGGGGCACTTTTTGACACCTTGCTAGGCAACTGGTGGTACTTGGATATTGCCATATCCTAAAAGTGGTACAATGGGTGAAAAGGTTGAAAAGCCCTGCTCTAGATAACACACAAGAGTTTTGACAACACAGTTAAAATTTATGAAAAAATATACTAATACTATCATTGCAATCAGTAGAAATATATTTTTCATCAAAGATGAGTCCTGCAAAATAGTTTCTATTAGTTTTCCTAGCAGTTGGTTTCAGTAATAAAATGAGGATAGATTGTGGTGTTTGTTTCTTGTACCTATTATGCACAGCAGCAGTTAAATGCTGGCATGTAGTTCAGGAGCTGACCAAAAAGTATATCTTCTCAAAAAAATGTTGACTAAGATTCTTCCATCCTTGTTCTGCTTCAGCAATGAAGCAGATTTCTGTTTGTACCCAGACCATGGGATAGAGGAAAGAAGGAGAGAGGTGGTAGGGATGTTTTGTTTGGAGACGGCTCCTGGCATGAAAGCTGCTTCTGACACTTCTCTCCCAGTTTCTCCTTCCCCCTGGCAACAATATGGGCAGAGAATAAGCATAAGGATATAATTTCTTTGCTGGTTATTAACTTCCTTTCTTATTATCCCTTTGGTTCTCTCCCTTTGGAGGGGGGAACGGGGTTTTCCTGGTGCTAGAACTGGCACCCAAATAATCTTTTCATTCTTCTTTCTCTCCATTATCTTTCCTCTATGGGTTGACATGTGGGAAGAGATGACAATTTGGTACAGTGGGGAAAACCCTGATCCTCCTACTGCCAATAGGCAAACAGCTCCCCAAAATCAATCTGGAATCAGAGCTGTGGGTGTATCTACCTTGTCCTCAGATGGCCAACAGAAACAGGACAACCCACCACTAGCAAACTTACTTCCATGCTATTCATCGCAGTCTGCACTAAACTTGTACCAATCAGTATGAGGGAGCATCACTGCAGAAACAAAACAGGAAGACGTGCACAAGCTACATCCACAGTAGGATGAAAGTCAGCTGAAGGCAATAACAAGTGTTCATGTCCTCCAGGTTGTTTCTTGAAGCATCAGCAGTCTCTAGTTAACAGGTGGTATAGAAGAGTCCTGAAGATGTCATGTTGTCTGCGTCTAATACAAAAATTTATTGTGAGTTCCCCCTCCACCAGAAGTACATGAGCTGTAGGAATATCCAGAAAAAAGTGAAAAAGCCAAGATGGCAGCTGTGCCAGCACAACTGGACCCCACCCCCTTTTAATATGTGTTTTTTTTTTTAATCCCATTTATATCCCGCCCTTCTCCAAAGACTCAGGGCGGCTTACAATTTAAGCACAAACCAATGTGCTTAGCAATAGCCTTCATTCTATGTATATGCCTGCTTATTAGGGCTTTCGCCTCCCCCCAAGCGGCATTATTACAAAGTCAGCTTATTGCCCCCAACAATCTGGGTCCTCATTTTACCTACCTCGGAAGGATGGAAGGCTGAGTCAACCTTGAGCCTGGTGGGATGCGAACCTGCACTAATTGCAGGCAGCTGGTGTTACTTAAGGAGGCATTAGCCCACTGCTCCACCAAGGCTTGCAAAGGAACAGAATTTCTATCACATGACTGCAGATAGCTTCTTGATCTTTTTGCTATCCCCACCCCAGGGATAATAGGCCATCTCAGCACCAGCACCATTCCTTCTCTCCCTAGAGCAGGGCTGTCAAACTCACGTCAAGTGACATGTTGCGACTTATCGTGACTTTTTTTCCATTGCTGGCAGTGGGGTGGGTGCGGTTTTAGCATGAACATCTGGCCCATGGGCCAGCAGTTTGACACCCCTGCCCTAGAGCCAAAATACCACATCCTCCTGAGATTCCATAAATTAGCCAAAGCTGTGTTGTTTCAGCAAGCTTTTGGGCCATAAAGAACCTTTAGCTATTATTTTATTGGGCCTTTTAATAATTTATATTTTATGTGTGTATATGCACATACGTGTATGACTTTAGGCACTCTACCTAAAGACCCTGTTAATCATGTTAAATTTATTTATCCTTAAGAGCCTCTCTTGAATAAATTTCTCAAGTTAAGGTGCCTAGGCAAACCATTGAAGTAACGTTCATTTTTAAAAAGATGTTAAGCATAATGGATTTGGTTGCATTTATAAAAAGTATCAGCTAAAACTGCACTCACAGTTCTATGAATGCCCATGCCATCATAGCTCATTCCTAGATTAACTAGACATAGGAAATCACAATTTCATCAACCATCTGGGAACAAAAACGCCTTTACTTGTATATTATTATTATTATTATTTAAGTAAATTCTGATATAAGTAATTATTTAAACGCAAGAAAACATGCGTATAACTAATAGGTTACTGAATCATAAGAATTCCACTATTCTTTCATAATATTTATTAAAAGGCCCTCTCCAGTGTCGCAAACCCCGCCCCCCAAGCCTATTGCAGTTTTTCGGTTCCAGACGAAAGGAGAGGAGCAGAATAATAAAAAGACAAAGAGCTTTTTTTCTTTTTTTAATCCGCCCCTGTCATTTTTCTCGGCGGTTTTGGAACAGCAACATCCAGCGGGTCTCGCGAGGCACGCGCAGGTCAGTCGCCTCCGGTTGTCATAGTAACCGCCCGTGCGGTCTGGCTCGGTGGTGATGGCGCCTCCTCCTCCTCACTCATCCCGCTGTTCCGAGTCTGCGGCGGCTGCTCTGAAGCATCTGCAAGGCGTGGGTGAGGCGCTTTCCTTCCTCCGCAGTTGCTTAGGCAAAGGCAGGGGTCTTCAAACTTGGCCCTTTTATGACTTGTGGACTTCAACTCCCAGAATTCCTCAGCCAGCAAAGCTGGCTGAGGAATTCTGGGAGTTGAAGTCCACAAGTCATAAAAGGGCCAAGTTTGAAGACCCCCTCCTCTAAGGCTCCCGTGTTTGGAAGCTTGCGCGTGGAGGGTGGCGCGGGCGCGTGGCCATCTTGAAAGTGCGAGTGAGAGGAACTCCAGCGTTGGGCTTGGTGGGAGAAGAGCTGGTTGGCACTCCGCGGGGAGAGGAGAGAAAGAATCCGACTGGGAGATGGGAGTGATTCGCCAGTCCATCTTTTCAGCATGTCTTAATATTGTCTTTTCCTCTCTCTCTCCCTCTCTGTTCAGCCTTCTTGTGAAATGTAAACGCGCAGCAATAAGGCACTTTGCGCTTTCTCTACTCTCTCTCCCCAAGGATTAAACCTAGATCAGTTATTACCTTGGTGAGGGGACGGCACCCTCCACACAAGTTATTTATCTTTCCATGAATTCGTCTTCTTCCCTCACCTTCTGGCCTTAATCCTTTTGGAAATAGGGGCTGGGCTGTGGTATCACCTGAGCCAGTGAGCTTGACAACATGGGAGGACCTGAATTTGGGGAACTTTATACTGTGGAGGAGCAAAGGCTGAAGGATGGGCATTTTATATGGAAACGTGAGGTATTCTTGATTGCAGGGCTTTTCAGTGTTGGGTGACAACAACAACAACTTTATTGATTAGCCCTTGGGCCATATCAAAGTACAAAGTTCCAGCAACAAACTGTCACCAAAACTTGATAAAAGCAATCCAAAATGGAATTTGATAAAATACAATTTAAAATGGAATTAAAATACAATTTAAGTTGAAAGAAAATAAAATACAAATCTAAGATATAGATAAAATATGATAACATTATATTTCGGAGTCGCCCTTACAATCTACCCCAATCAGTCCCACATAGTGTTGGGTGAGAAAATATACTGAAGTAATGCTGCAAATGGGGCATTTGATTTATTTTTCAAAAGGAGATGTGTGGAACTTTAACTTATTCTTGTAGCAAACAACATCCAATACAGTAAAGATTTTACTTTAGATTGAGAAGCTGAGAGGTCAATGTTTATTTGTTATTCAGAATTATGAGTAGCAAGAGTGGCCTTATGGTTTGGGGGAAATTTTTTACAAGGCAGTTGAAGCTATCAGCAGACCATGAATTCTGCAGGAGCTATCTAAAATGTTAAAATAATTTTAAAAAACCATTGGAAACAAATATAGTTATTGTTGGAAAAAGTGCAGTCACATATTGGTCAAATTTTTAAAAAGCCTTTCATTTTTGAGAAAAAAATAGATGGAAACCAGCTGTACCAAAGCATTATTTCTGAGAACATAAGTCCCACATTCAGAATCTATGGAATTACCGGTAGGTGTAGAATTCAGTTAAAGGAAGAAATAACTGTTATTGCTTGATTTCATTGGATATAACAGTTAGTAGTTACAACTTCTGAAGATTACTAACAATGGACAATACTATCAATGTGTCCATGTCACATTTCAAAAGCTGAAAATTATGAGTCATCTCTAATTTTATTATTTTTGCAATGAGAATATTTTTGCAATATTTCTAACATTCCAAAGATATTAAACTGCCGGCCCATGGGCCGGATGTGTCATGGCGAAACCGCACCCACACCATTGCCAAGCAATTGGAAAAAAGTCACGATACATCACGACATGTCACGACATGTTGCGAGTTTGACATCCCTGATATAACGCATATGAATTGTCTAGGAACAATGTGACAGAAATGTGTGGCTAACACAATTTATGGGTCTGTTTAAACTACACAGATAATTTACATGATAATTTTAGGCTCCTCTTCTTCAACAATCTGACAATGAACTAATTAGAAAGCTTTCTCATTCCTTCCCTTCTCATTGTCTTTTAGCTATTCTTTTCTCTGCTGAAGCAAGAAGTCTTGATCCTCCAACCATATATGGAGAGACATAAATAATACTTCAGATGTTGCTTGTTCTTATTTGTTTAGACATCAGGAAATATTAAAAAGGCAGATTTGCAATTATTGTTACATTTTTCACTTGCTTACTGACATACACATATCCCCGTACATATTTCACCAGTTTACATTTTATCTGACCAGACTAAGTGCATTATCGTTAATTATTTGCAATGAGACTTAAGAATTAAATTTCACACTTTTATAACTTTTCACAAGTTTGGTCAGTTGTAGCCTAGTATTCTTATTCCTGGCATTTTGACTTGAGTATTATTTTCTCATCTAGTTCATAATCTTTTGTTCTAAGAACATTATGCTTGAGAACTGTATTTTATTTTGTCTTTAAAATCATCTTTATTCTGATACTATTTTAATTGCTGCATATGGTGAAACCTTTCAAAACAAAACTTTTTGCCTCTAAGACAGGCTTTGAGAAAGTTTCACTTTCTCCGTTTTTCTTGCATTGATCATTAGGAGGCATGATACTTTCATCCTTATTAAGAACTATCATAGATGGACATCCAACTGTTATTCTCTGGACTTCAGACCTTCTACTTAGAATTGAACTCAAAGATCTTGATGCTTGGATGAATACATACAGTGCATGAGCTTTAGGAACTATTTAGAAGCACTCAGTGTTTGCAAGAAAGTATGCATAGAAGCTATTAGAACAGTATATACAGTCTACCTTCCCCTAAGCTCTCAGAGAAGAGAGAGATTACATCATGTGCCATCTGGGGATTGAAGGCATATAAAAATGTATACATGGAGAAGTGGAAGATATTAAATCAGTCTTTTGTCATAGTCTAATGATTTCCTGGTCAACATTGTCAATATCAAAACTGATGTCAATGGGTGAGGGCGAAACAATTATGTTGATTCATCTCAAATATCTCCATTTTAGCAAGGTTTTAGATATTTTTCTAGGTAATTTGGCCAGATCCCAAGTTTATTTTGGGAGTTCAGATGTTGCTGAGTACCAGAATTTGAAAATTTCTGAATTCTAAAATTCCAGAGACTAACAAGGATTGGTCCTAGATAACCACTCTTTGCTCTCAGATTCTATGGTGCTCGCTGGTTTATAAAGGAGCTCTGGGAGCTGAAGGAGCAGAAGCAATACCTGGAGTAATGGTGAAGAAAAATAAGAACATAACCAACCATAGATTTTCATATGTTAGAAACATGCTATGATAAAAAGAGCAATGAAGCATCAGCATTTCTATACCCTTATATGAGCAGAATATCATCCAATGATCCTATTAAAGGTGACCTTTCTGAGAGGAATTGTTTGCATTTTGCTAAACAAACTGCAAATTTGTTTTAAAAAATAGCCCAACTACAAGTAGATTAATAGGTACCACTTCGGTGGGAAGGTAACAGCATTCTGTGTGTCTTTGGCATATACCCATGGTGGCAATGCTGGCTCCCTAAGCCAAGAAATGGAGATGAGCATTGTGCCCTAGAGTTGGACACAACCTTAACCTTTACCTTAAACAAATTGGTCATATTAGCTCAGTTCTTGACTTTTCTTTGGCAGAACCACTAGAGATAATTTGGGCAATTGAGCAATGATCTGGGATTTTTTCAGTTTGCAGACTTCTAATATTGTAGACAGGTTCAGCTACTTCATGACTATGGCTACCTCATTTTTTTCTAGCAATAAGATGTGGGAGTGAGCTACTGGATTCAAAAGACAATGTCTCTTTGAAAGAGGGAGTGGTGTCTGCTGTCTTGACAATAATACTGATATTTCCCCCTCTTAATTAATCCAAAAGTAATAAACAAATTGAACATTTCTCCATCTTTCTTTTTTGAAGACAGTTTTGGAAAAAGAGACTGATCTTAGGTTGCAGATGAACCTAGAAGAAATAGAATATATGGATTCCTGACAGATAGGATTCAGGACCAGATACGAAACTGGGTATCCTGTGGGTCTCCTAATCCTTTCAGTTCTCTCTCAGCAATATCCTATACAACTAACCAAGGCATCCTTCTGAACGATCTGCAAGAGCACTATCAGAAGTACATTGGTTACATATAGGGGAAGTGTGTTCAGTCCTTGGCCATACCAGTGTCAAGCGTTGCATGACTCAGCCCTTTCTCCCATATGTGTGAGAGTTGCATCTCATGGTGTCTCAAAATGTCAGTAAAAACAGTGTGGAAAGTGTATTCAGAGGGGGTGGTGGTGGTGTAGTTTCTACATTGTTAGGAAAGAAAGAGAAGATTAGGAATTTATTTCTACAAACAAGACTAGTTCTTGAATCATTGAAATTCTTCTGGTTATGCTTCCTATTTTTTTCAGTATTACATATTCAGAATTTCTTGATTTTCTTGTTGGTTTATCAACATCTTTCTAGTCCTGTTTGACTGGATAAATCTTGACAATATTATTTAGCATACTGTATATATGGCACCACTTGGAGAAATTGCAGCATTCTGAACAACTTGCCCAACCCCCTTTTGAGTGTGCTGACTTGGTGTCTTCTGTCCTTACACGATAGGTCCTGATTATTTGGCTGAGAACTCCCAGAATCTACTCTGCAACTAAAATGTGAAATTAATAACCATGAAATTAACTGCCAGGTTTCAAAGCATTATTTTACTTAATGTGATTTGAAAACTGAAAAGTGTTTTGAAGTCAGATTTCTTTGGTCTCTCTTTTTTGTTTAGAAAAACAGCTTCAGAATGAAGGACTACTATTCAAGAAAGAAACTATACAGCACCTTGAAGATGCTGTTAAAGCCATTAAAAAATTGGTAATACCAAAATCTAAAAATATTGCCTTTATACATTTAAATAATACATGGGTTGTGATTACAAAATTTGGGTTAGACTAAATAGTCTTGCACTGAATCTGGATGACTATTGTGTACTAGATGTACTATAATTAGAGTTCAGGGTTGCTGTACAGAGAAGATCTGTGCTAGAATAATGGTAGGCTTAAAAAAAACCTTGCACACAATGTAAAATCTTAATATTCTGTTAAGCTTGCTGATAATATTTCGTCATGCCATTATCTCCCACAGTCTGGAGGGAAGGAAAGAATATGGGTAGTCCTTGACTTATGACGATAATTGACCCCCGAATTACGGTAATAAGTCATGGTAGTCTAAGCAGATCACCGTGTGACCGTACCTGATTTTATTATCTTTTATGTGGCAGTCATTAAGAAAATGCTGTGGTCATTAAGCGAACAGCATGGTCATTAAATGCATGCATTTTAGCAAGTGGGCATTTTTTTTTGATGGAAACTAGAAATAAATGCCAGTTTCTCAGGGTGGGAGCCAAAAATCATGGTTCTAGGATACTATAGACCAGGGGTAGGCAACCTTGGCTCTTTTATGACTCGTGGACTTCAACTCCCAGAATTCCTGACCCAGCCATGCTGGATCAGGATTTCTGGGAGTTGAAATCCGCGAGTCATAAAAGAGCCAAGGTTGCCTACCCCTGCTATAGACAGTTGTAAGGGTGGGGCAGTTACCAGGTGGTCAAAATGTGATCATGTGACCTTGGAAGGGGGCGGCCATTGGAATTTCAAAACTGAGTCATAAATAGTTCTGGAGAAGTCCATTGTAACTTGAAATTGCCTTATCCCATTTACTGAAATTTATTAGAGATCTAAGCAATGATTCTTTTGTACAAACTTCATCACTAAGAAAAAAAGTCTTTACCTACATTTAGGAAAAATATGGCCATCTGATTTTTTCCCCCTTTGTCATATTCTATCAATTTCTAGGAAAAGGAAAGAAAAGATACAATTGAACTGTTGGAAGAAGAGACCATAAAAAACTGTAATCTCCGTATCAGACTCAAGAGATTCCCAGCAATTGTTATGAAAGAATTTGAAGGTACTTTTAAGTGAATCCATTTTATCTTAGAGTAAAATGCATGGGAGAATGCAATATATGATTAATTTGCTAATTATGATAATTTATTTTAAGAACTATGCAATTTGACAGAGCTTTCCATAACTTCTTTTGATTAACATTTGGATTTGAATAATAGAAATTGAGTAAGTATAAAAAATATAAAATGAGGAAACTAAGAAACAATATAGCCAACACAGTGTTAGGCTGCATTAACAGAGGGATAGAATCAAGATCACGTGAAGTATTAATACCACTTTACAATGCCTTGGTAAGGCCACACTTGGAATACTGCATCCAGTTTTGGTTACCACAATGTAAAAAAGATGTTGAGACTCTAGAAAGAGAACAAAGAAGAGCAACAAAGATGATTAGAAGACTGGAGGCTAAAATATATAAGGAACGGTTGCTGGAATTGGGTATGTCTAGTTTAATGAAGAGAAGGACGAGGTGGGACATGATAGCAGTGTTCCAATATCTCAGGGGCTGCCACAAAGAAGATGGAGTCAAGCTATTCTCCATAGCGCCTGAAGGCAGGACAAGAAGCAACGGATGGAAACTAGTCAAGGAGAGAAGCAACCTAGAACTAAGGAGAAACTTCCTGACAGTTAGAACAATTAACCAGTGGAACAACCTGCCTCCAGAAGCAGTGAATGCTCCAACACTGGAAGTTTTTAAGAAGAGATTGGACAGCCATTTGTCTGAAATGGATTGGGTTGGACTAGATGACCTCCAAGGCCCCTTCCTACTACTACTACTACTACTTCTTCTTCTTCTTCTTCTTCTTCTTCTTCTTCTTCTTCTTCTTCTTCTTCTTCTTCTTCTTCTTCTTCTTCTTATTATTATTATTATTATTATTATTATTATTATTATTATTATTATTATTATTATTATTTACATTTCTCTTAGCATAGTCTTATTATTTATACCTGATTTAGAAAAAAAATGAAAAACCAATGCATATCTGGAGTTTACATATTGCTTAATCCCAGATCCCCATTAACATATCTCCAAACTGATCTGAAAAAAAGGATTATGTTTTAATAACCTACTGTTTAAGGCAGCAGCTTCTTTGAAACTCTTATTAATGATCTGAAAGGATGAGTCCTATAGAAGACCAGAGAAAGTTTGTGATGGAGAGTCAAGATTGAATTGTGTTGTTTGGCCTTAATGCATTTAAATATTATCAAGATTTTTCAAATATTGGAAGTATAAGAATATACCTATGGATCCTTTGCTTGTTTGCTTCAATCTTGGGCTGAAGAGGTGTTAGAATAAGTGAAGATGAATATGGAAAAATAACTTTGTTTTACAAGAGGCTCCAGAAGTTAATGGAATATGAAACATTCACCATACTGCATATATTTGAAGCTCCATATGTGAGTTAATAGATCACTTAATTTGTTGTTGTTGTCTGCGAAGTCGTGTCCGACCCATCGCGACCCTATGGACAACATTCCTCCAGGCCTTCCTGTCTTCTACCATCTTCTGGAGTCCATTTAAGCTCACGCCTACTGCTTCAGTGACTCCATCCAGCCACCTCATTCTCTGTCGTCCCCTTCTTCTATTGCCCTCGATCTTTCCCAGCATTAGGCTCTTCTCCAGTAAGTCCTTCCTTCTCATTAGGTGGCCAAAGTATTTGAGTTTTAGCTTCAGGATCTGGCCTTCTAAAGAGCAGTCAGGATTGATCTCCTCTAGGACTGACCGGTTTGATCGCCTTGCAGTCCAAGGGACTCGCAGGAGTCTTCTCCAGCACCATAGCTCAAAGGCCTCAATTCTTTGGCGCTCAGCCTTTCTTATGGTCCAACTTTCACTGCCATACATTGCAACTGGGAAGACCATAGCCTTGACTATATGCACTTTTGTTGACAGGGTGATGTCTCTGCTTTTTAGTGTGCTGTCTAGATTTGCCATGGCTTTCTTCCCCAGGAGCAAGCGTCTTTTAATTTCTTGGCTACAGTCCCCATCTGCAGTGATCTTGGAGCCCAGGAAAACAAAATCTGTCACTACCTCCATTATATTTCAGCTTTCAAGTCTTCAGTATTTTCAAGGGCTTGTTTCTGTGGAAAGTGTATAACTGAAATATCTAGATAGAATGAAGACGCAATCCAAGTACCACTTCAATGTGGTTAGCCTTTAGAGTCAGTGCTTTACCTGGGCCTTGTTTTCCTATGACCTGTATAATTTCTAGATAATTCATTTGGCACTTCAAGTTAGCATAGAGATCTGATAATTTATAGAAACATTGAAAATGGTTTTAATATTTTATTTCTTTTAGCATATCTGTCTTTCTGTTTTAAAATTCTTTATTTTAGAACTTGTGGCTGCTGCCCATCGATTTCATCTTAACAAGTTAAGAGAAGTAGAAGCTTCAATGAATGAAACTATTGCTGCAGTACAAGAGGTGTACACAAAGCAGATGCTCTTTGAAGAACAAAACGAAACACTGTGGTAGGCACTATTTGTTTACAGTTGTGATATTCAATTCCTTACCCTAAGGGTCATGTATTCTCTACTATTATTTTACTTACCTAAAAGAACTTGTACAAAATAAAAATAGCATGGAACATCTAACTGAAAGCTTCAACATTTAGTTTAGGAAATCTGTGCCTTTGACAGATAGTAACATAATTTATTGCTCTATGTCACAGGTGTCAAACTCTCCGTGTCACATGATGTGTTGCAACGTATCATGACTTTTTTCATATTGCCGGAGCCTCCGGCATGATGCAACCAGCCCACAGGCTGGCAGTTTGACACCCCTGCTGCATGTTATTTCTGCTAAATTTAATAGGGAAGTATCTATAATCCACTGTTGGGAAAAGTTATTTTTAACATTTGTGGTGTTTTTCATTCACATAGCATACTATAGAGATGTAACAATGTTTTTTATCCTTGGCAATGGGTTTCAAGCTAGCATATAGCTTAGAAACTACATTGGTCTCACTTATTGATGACCTTTAGAGAGACCAGGATCAGAGAGGTGCAACCTTCAAGTCCTTGATTTCCCAATCATTTTTAGTATCATTTACCATGGTATCCTTCCGGAGTACCTTGGCAAGATTGGAGTAGTGGGTACTGTTTTGTAGTGGTGCTACTCCTTCCAGAGGGCATAGTTCTCAGTATCTGGTATTATCAGTGTGTGTGTGTGTGTGTGTGTGTGTGTATACACATATATATATGTAAAAAAAATTTTGGAAATACTTAACAAACACTTAACATACACACACACACACACACACACTCATATATATTTACTATTTAGATTTCCTTGCTAGGCCCCAAACATACATACATACATATATATATATATTGTTGTGACTCAGGGCCAGCCTGTGGGTCCGACAGCCGGGTCCGATGTATCGGAGGACTCATATGTGGGGGAGGAGGGAAACGAACCGGCTGATGATGATTTGGAGACTTTGCAGAGTCCTCAGCCGGGAACCTCTTCTCAGCTGTGTGAGCCCGAGAGTGCGGAGGATGATGACCCACAGCTGGCCCTGTTCAAGGACGCCCGACGCAGGAGGCAGACGAGCAGGGACAAACAAAGAAAGGCTATGGGACTCCTCGGGAGGAGGCACAGGGAGACCACGCCCTGAGCTCTCTATAAAAGAAGTGTTTGGGGAGGGGCTGGTTGCTGAAAGCAACTTTTCCGTTTGAGAAGTCAAGCTCTTGTATTCTTGTAACAGTGTAATTAAAACTTGGCAGAAGCCTTTTGGTCTTGGACGCTTTCCAGACTCTTCTTTTGATTAGGGGTGCGAGAAGAGGGCTGGTTCAGAACAGTTTGCTTTCAGCCACCCACCCCTTAATACTACGATGGAGCAGCTTCTTGCCGAGAATGCCCAGCTCAACCAGCAACTCACCTTGCTGGCCACTCAGGTGGCACAACTGCAGGCTCAGGTACATGCTGCCCCCCCACCCAGGAGGAAATGTCAGATAGCTATGCCGGATAAATTTGCTGGTAAACCAGAACTGTTTCCTGCCTTCCTGGGACAATGCCAGCTTTATATCAGCGTGAGAGCAGCTGATTTCCCCACTGACCGAGATAAGGTGGGATTCGTATTGAGCCTTCTGTCGGGAGATGCAGCTCGTTGGGGCACGCCTCTGTTGGCACAGCCTAGCCCTTTGTTGGATAACTTTGGGGGGTTTTGTGACCATATGCGCCTCATGTACGAGGACCCGATTAAGGCGCAGACGGCCACCCGACGCCTGAAAGCTTTGAGGCAGGGTCAGCGCCCTCTACAGGCCTATATCAGCGATTTCCGGCTGCTTAGCCAGGATTCCGCCTGGAATGAGGCTGCGCTCGTGGATGCCTTTCAGGATGGCTTGTCAGAGGAGATGTTGGATGAGCTGGCCCGCGTGGACATTCCCTCAGACCTGAATGGGCTGATCCATCTTTGTCTGCGGATCGATGCCCGGCTGCAGCAGCGTAAGAGTCGCCGTGCCACCCCACAGACCCCTGCCGCCCCTGTTGTGCGTGAGCCCCCAGTCCAGAGGGAGGAGCCAATGGAGCTGGGTGCCGCCAGGTCCCGTCTATCGGTGACGGAAATGGACAGACGTCGATCGGAGGGGTTGTGTTTTTACTGTGGGGACCCTGGACATTTGGCTGCTTCTTGCCCGAAGAAGCGTCAGCGGGCGTCAGTGACCAAGCCTGCCCCGAGAAAGTCCCCTGCTTTGCTATCGGGAAACGGTCCGAGCCCGATCTAGACGGTGTGAAAGATCGGGCGACCCACAACATCCACACCGAGCGACGTTGTTCCGACGGTGCCTGTGAACCTCCACGGCATTTGATTTTGGAGGCACGACTGATCCTTCCTGGCAAGCCAGAGGGGATTCCGGTCCATGCCTTAATTGACTCTGGGGCTACCACTAACTTTATGGATTCGGCCTTTGTGGCCAAATGGGCTGTTCCCCAGTGTCCAGTGGATCCGCCCATGCTTGTGGAGACCATCGATGGTCGAGTGCTCCTGTCCGGGCCTATCACGGCCGCCACGCAACCCGTGTGTATGGCCATCAGTACCCATGTGGAGGCCATTCAGTTCTACGTCACTTCGGATCTGCACTTCCCCGTGGTCTTGGGACTGGCGTGGCTCCGGGCGCATGATCCACAGATCTATTGGTCTCAGAACTTGGTCACCTTCCCAAGTTTGCAGTGCGTGGACCACACCCGCCATATCTGTGCCGGCCAGGTGGAGGGTTCCCCAGGGGTTTCCTTGCCTCCCGAACTGTCCGACTTTGCTGACGTGTTCAGCGAGTCAGAGGCGGACCAATTACCCCCGCACAGGCCCTACGACTGCTCCATTGACCTAGTCCCTGATGCGCCTCTCCCAGTGGGGCGTTTGTACTCCATGTCGGAGCCCGAGTTGGCTGCATTGCGGGACTTCCTGACGAAGAACTTGGCTCGTGGTTTCATCCGGCCCTCGTCCTCGCCAGTGTCTGCGCCCGTGCTCTTCGTCAAAAAGAAGTCGGGCGAGTTACGGCTTTGCTGTGACTACCGGAAACTCAACGCTATCACGGTGCGTAACCGCTACCCGCTGCCCCTCATCCCTGAGCTCTTGGACCGACTCCGGGAGGCTAAGATCTTCACGAAACTGGACCTGCGTGGAGCTTACAACCTCGTCAGGGTTCGGCCGGGTGATGAGTGGAAGACGGCGTTTGGTACTCGCTATGGACATTTCGAGTACACGGTGATGCCGTTTGGCCTGACCAACGCCCCCGCTGTGTTTCAGCATTTTATGAATGACATCTTTCGGGATCTGTTGGACCAGTTTGTTGTGATTTACCTGGACGACATCCTGATTTACTCCCCGTCGCGTGAAGCGCATCATCAGCATCTCCGTCAGGTCCTGCAGCGCCTCCGGAAACATCGGCTGTTTGCCAAGTTGGAGAAGTGTCAGTTCTACCAGGTGACCATTGATTTCTTGGGTCACCGCATTTCTCCTGAGGGCATCGCCATGGAACCGAGTAAAGTTGAGTCGTTGCAGAGTTGGCAACCCCCGCGTCGCGTGAAGGATATTCAGCGACTTCTTGGATTTGCCAACTACTATCGGACATTCATCCCTGGCTTTGCTGCCTTGACAGCCCCCCTCACCCGGCTCCTGCAGAAGAAGACTCGGTTCCAGTGGAACGCCCCCGAACAACAGGCGTTCCAAGCTTTGAAGGACGCCTTCATGAAGGAGCCCATCTTGAAGCATCCTGACCCGCAACGGCCGTTTGTCGTGGAGGCGGACGCCTCCGACATTGCCATTGGGGCCGTGTTACTCCAGGCAGCGACGCCCAACGGTACCCTTTTCCCTTGCGCGTATCACTCACGGAAATTGAATCCCTCGGAGCGCAACTATACCATCTGGGAGAAGGAGCTGCTGGCCATCAAGGCGGCGTTCGAGGCTTGGAGGCATCATCTGGAGGGGGCGCGGCATCAAATCGAGGTCCGGACGGACCACAAGAATCTGGAAAGCCTGCAGACCGCTCGGAATTTGAACCAACGCCAGATCCGGTGGTCCCTCTTCTTTGCGAGGTTTGACTTCCGGGTGCGGTACATACCAAGCGGGCACAACCAGAGAGCGGATGCTCTGTCCAGGAAGCCCGAGTACACCCGAGTGGAAGACAAGCTTCCGCCCAGGACCGTGATCCCCGTCGAGTCTTTTGCTGCGGTGCGGGAGCCGGTGGATATACGGGCTCGGATCCGGGAGGCGCAGCAGCAGGAGGCGTGGGTGGCTCAGCGGAAGGAAGAGGTGGGGCCAGATTCGCCTTGGTCGGTCACGGATGGACTCCTGTATTATCGTGACCGGCTCTATGTTCCAGGAGGGCCACTCAGGGGACTCGTCCTCAGCCAATGTCATGATAACCCGGCTGCGGGGCATTTTGGCCTGTTCAAGACTCTGAACCTGGTCTCCCGTACATTCTGGTGGCCCCGAGTCCGACACGATGTCCAGTCTTATGTCACCTCCTGCGTCCCATGCAGGCAGGCCAAGTCAGCGACAGGGGCCCCGCCTGGTTTACTGCAGCCTTTGCCAACGCCCAAGAGACCCTGGGGGGCTGTGTCCATGGACTTTCTGACGGATCTACCCCCATCCTCCGGCTTCACGACAGTGTTTGTGGTGGTGGACATGTTGACCAAGATGGCGCACTTCATCCCCTGTCGCGGCTTACCGTCAGCTCGCGCCACTAGTCGCATGTTCATCCAACAGGTGTTCCGGCTGCACGGCCTTCCCGATAGAGTCGTCTCCGATAGGGGGGCCCAGTTTACAGCCCGCTTCTGGCAGGAGTTGATGCGGGCGTTGGACATTAAGGTTTGCCTCTCGTCCGCGCATCATCCTCAGACCGACGGGGGTACCGAGAAGGTCATCGGCATTTTGGAGCAGTATCTGCGCTGCTACGTTAACCTGCAGCAGGACAATTGGGTGGACTATTTGGCCATAGCCGAGTTTGCCTTTAACAACTCGCAGCACACCTCCACGCAGATGACACCGTTCTTGGCCAATGTGGGTTATCACCCTCGGTTTTTCCCCCTTTCTCCCGTGGACTCACCGGAGCCGGCAGCGAACGAATTCATGGCGGAGTTACAGGCAATCCATCGGTTGGTGCGACGGCAGCTGGAGAAGGCCAAGGCCGACTACAAGAGGTTCGCCGATCGGTCGAGAAGGGATACGCCTCCATTATCGGTGGGGGATCGGGTCTGGCTGTCCACCAGGAACCTACCATCCACTCGGCCGGCGAGGAAGCTGGACCACCGTTACCTTGGACCGTTCCCAGTCGAGGCCGTCATCAACCCGGTCGCCTATCGTTTAACTCTGCCACGTTCCCTGCGCGTGCACCCCGTCTTCCATCGGTCCTTGTTGGTCCCCGAACAACCGGCTTGTCCACTTCGCCAAGCGGAACCTCCCCCATCAGGACCTCGTGATGGCGACAGCACCCCCGAGTACGAGGTCGCCAGCATCAGGGATTCCCGCTGGCTGAAAGGTCGCTTCCAGTACCTGATCGAGTGGAAAGGGTACGGGCCGGAGGACTTCACATGGGAAGACGCGACCGCCGTTCATGCCCCTGCGTTGGTGACTGCGTTTCACGAACAGTTCCCATCCCGACCGCATCCGGATCGGCAGACCCGGGGGAAGGGCCCTGCGGTGCGGGATAGTGTTGTGACTCAGGGCCAGCCTGTGGGTCCGACAGCCGGGTCCGATGTATCGGAGGACTCAGATGTGGGGGAGGAGGGAAACGAACCGGCTGATGATGATTTGGAGACTTTGCAGAGTCCTCAGCCGGGAACCTCTTCTCAGCTGTGTGAGCCCGAGAGTGCGGAGGATGATGACCCACAGCTGGCCCTGTTCAAGGACGCCCGACGCAGGAGGCAGACGAGCAGGGACAAACAAAGAAAGGCTATGGGACTCCTCGGGAGGAGGCACAGGGAGACCACGCCCTGAGCTCTCTATAAAAGAAGTGTTTGGGGAGGGGCTGGTTGCTGAAAGCAACTTTTCCGTTTGAGAAGTCAAGCTCTTGTATTCTTGTAACAGTGTAATTAAAACTTGGCAGAAGCCTTTTGGTCTTGGACGCTTTCCAGACTCTTCTTTTGATTAGGGGTGCGAGAAGAGGGCTGGTTCAGAACATATATATGCTTATGCAGTTTGGCGGGTCGAATCCTGAGTGCCGCGTAGCAGAGTGAGCGCCTGTTACTCGTCCCAGCTTCTGCCAACCTAGCAGTTCGAAAGCACGTAAAAACGCAAGTAGAAAAATAGGGACCACTCCGGTGGGAAGGTAACAGCGTTCCGTGCGCCTTTGGTTTCGGCTTTGAAATGGAGATGAGTACCGGCCCCTAGAGTCGGGAACCTTTACCATATATATATATGTTTTCGTAGATTCTCGCGGGTGTCTGTATGTGTAGATCTAGAGTCTCGGGTTTCTTCCCGCGTTCCTTTCATCATCAGGCTGGAGTGTTGGAAGGAAAGGAACAGCCAGACCACGCATTGCTCCTGGAAGCAGCAGGAAGAACACTCCGGCCTGATGATGACGGATGGGATTTCGTCGAAACGTCGCCACAACTTTCTGAAGATGAAAGGAACGCGGGAAGAAACCCAAGACTCTAGATCTATATATATATATATATATATATATATATATATATATATAGTAAAGGTTCCCCCGCACATGCGTGCTATATATATATATATGTTAAGTATTTGTCAAGGCTTTTTTTTTAATACACCTTGCTAATTAACTCTTTCTTTCCTGTTTTTGCCTAACCCAAGGCTATCCACAGGATATAGTCAACTTATGACAGCTCATTATTTGTGTAAATTATTCAAATTGCTAAGTATATTTTGCCAGTAGTGCTGTGGAACATCCAGGTGCTCTTTTGCAAACTTCAAACGTGGAGAGATGAAACCAAAATTGAGTTGTTTGGGAAAAACACACAACGCTATGTGGAGAAAAAATGGCACAGCACACCAACATCAAAACCTCATCCCCACTGTAAAACATGGCGGAGGGAGCATCATGGTTTGGGGCTGCTTTGCTGCCTCAGGGCCTGGACGGATTGTTGTCATTGATGGGAAAATGAATTCCAGAGTTTATCAGGACATTTTGCAGGAAAACGTACGACCATCTGTCCGCCAACTGAAGCTCCGCAGAGGATGGGTGATGCAACAGGACAATGACCCAAAGCATACAAGTAATTCAACAAAACAATGGCTTCAGCAGAACAGAATACGCCTTCTGGAGTGGCCCAGTCAGAGTCCTGACCTCAACCCGATTGAAATGCTGTGGCATGACCTTAACAGAGCGATTCACACCAGACATCCCAAGAATATTGCTACACTGAAACAGTTTTGTGCAGAGGAGTGGTCCAAAATTACTCCAGATCATTGTGCAGGTCTGATCTGCAACTACAGGAAACATTTGGTTGAGGTTATTGCTGCCAAAAGAGGGTCAACCAGTTATTAAGTCCAAAGGTTCACATACTTTTTCCACCCTGCACTGTGAATGTTTCCATCTTATCTTCAATTAAAACATGAAAAAAGCTAATGTTTTAAGCAGACTGTGTTTTTCTATTGTTGTGACTTACATGACGTTTAGAGCACATTTTATTTATTTATTTATTTATTTGTTTGTTTTTATAAACCGCCCTTCTCCCGAGGGACTCGGGGCGGTGTACAGAGTAAGGTAGGTATACAGATTGAACAATAGTGAAAAACAATTCATGGAAAAAACCACATAATCCCAAAGGGTTCACATACTTTTTCTTGCAACTGTAGTTGGCTTGTGTTATTTACTGTCATTTTTAAGATTTCTTCACAATTTTCTTTTGGCAGTAAGGCGCAAGATCAAACATGGGAGAAATATGATGAAGTTGTCCAATTACTAAACCAGCAAATGGCTGCAAGACTTTCTATGAACATTAAAATAAATGAACTTCGTAATATGACAAAAAAAGAAGAAGAAGAAACTGTCATGGAAGAGATTACCATTGAAGACCTAAAGAATCTAATGGCTACAGAAGCTCTTCAGTTTAAAGAAAGAAAAGCATTGTTAGAGCTACAGGTACATTTTTAGGAATTGAACTTTAGCACTGCATTAATGACAACATCAGTCTTGGTACCATCCATCCAGTGGGTTTCCAGAAAAGTCCTCCAATGGTTTTAAATTATTATTATCTATAGTTATTAACTCATCTATTTCTCATCTTGTCTCAGTGCTGATTTATCATTATTTTTAATGAAAATCCTGTAGAAGCACAAGGCTGGATCATCTCTAGGATTTCTGATTAGATTCATAATAAAATAACAAGTTTGTGAGAAGGGGAAGAAAGGAAGAAGAAATGTTCAGGTCGACCCTATTCACAACTGATTTGTAGACTTTTGAGGTGCGTGTATCTTAATCAGATTCAAAGAAGCTTCCTTTCCTTAAAACTGTCCAGAAATGTGACCGCTGTGTAAAACAAGGGTTGACATTTTTATCTTTTAGTACTTGGTATTCAAAATCATCAGAGATTAAAGGTTTGCCCATGTTATTTTCAGAGGCTGTGTTATAGGCATATAAGTAAGGATGGCAAAAGTAAAAAAGAATTTCATTGAAACAAAAGAGAATGAAGTCTATGGCTCAGTTAGCATCAAATTAACTTTAGTGTCTTGGCTAAGTGCTGGGCTGGAAGCCAGAAGACCGAGTTCTTTTCTTCCAAAATAGGAGGTAGGAGCAGTTGGTTATTACACTGCTTGATTTAAAATATGTGGGATAAAAATCTGACAATAAAAATAAAATCCTAGTAACATTAGCGTACTTCAAACAACATTAAAAACCATTCAGGTTTGGAAAATGTGCTAGCAATTTTTTAAAAAATAAATTAAAAGGTAATATAAAAGCCATTAGATGACATTAAGAGAACCCACAAATTAACATTTTGAAAAATATGCACGTACAGAATCTGGGATCATAAAATCTTGTGAGA
Source organism: Vipera ursinii (assembly GCF_947247035.1). Lineage (NCBI taxonomy): Eukaryota > Metazoa > Chordata > Lepidosauria > Squamata > Viperidae > Vipera > Vipera ursinii. The sequence goes on along the minus strand of NC_139512.1, from coordinate 26,868,729 downwards.
TTTCAGTTTTCTTTTGTGAAGTCACATACATTTTCAGTATTGACCTGTAAAATTACGCCACTATTTGGGGAGAGGGGGGTGAGATAGCTGTTTTTCACGAGATTCATTCCTACTTATTTAATTATTTTGATATATCATCAAACAAGATCTTGAAATGGTGCCTAGTTGTAAAGCTTGATGACCCCATGATCGATTAATGGCAGTTGTTCAGAGTAGCATTTTACAAAGTGAGACATTCAACAATTGAGTGAAAGCAGTGACAATGCTGGAGAGATATGGGTTCCGTAGAAAGTGCTAAAAATGTACAAATAACGATTTTAGCTATATTAAAGTTGTTTTTGACTGTAGATTGAAGAACTTCAGAAAAAGCTTCAGATGAGAAAACAGGACGTTGAAGAAAAGAAGAAAGAATTTGAAAGATTGTTTAAAATACTATGTCATTTACAGAAGCAAGTTTCACATCATAATCAGGTAAGTTGAATTACGCCTTTGGTAATGTGCCTTTTCAAAGTCATATCCACTGGGCATTGTCTTTTTCCTCTATAAAATGAATTGAGATCATATAAGTATGGTCCTAGGTAGACTACATATCAATGTACTGGGGATTAAATATTGAATATTTTATTTACCTATTTATCAAATTTCTAAGGCTACCCATCTATCAAAGAAACACTAGAGTGATCAAAAGTAAGAAACAACAACCATAAAACACTTCTCAAAAAACAGATCAATTAAACCAGGTCTCCAATTAAAAATCTCAAAAAAACCTCCCATATTATATATCCATGCCAGAACTCTAGAAATTAATAGCCTTCCACAAAGCTGGTAACATTGAGGTCATCTTTATCTCATATCATTGTGGATTCTTCCAAGAAGATTGTTACCTTGCAATGCCAACAGTTAGGACTAAAATAAAATAAAATAAAATAAGTAACAATTTATGTTGTTGTTAGCTGCGAAGTGTTGTCTGACCCATCGCGATCCCATGGACAACGTTCCTCCAGGCCTTCCTGTCCTCTACCATCTTCTGGAGTACATTGAAGCTCACGCCTACTGCTTCAGTGACTCCATCCAGCCACCTCATTCTCTGTCGTCCCCTTCTTCTCTTGCCCTCAATCTTTCCCAGCATTAGGCTCTTCTCCAGTGAGTCCTTCCTTCTCATTAGGTGGCCAAAGTATTTGAGTTTCAACTTTAGGATCTGGCCTTTTAAAGAACAGTCAGGGTTGATTTCCTCTAGGGCTGACCGGTTTGATCGCCTTGCAGTCCAAGGGACTCGCAGGAGTCTTCTCCAGCACCATAGCTCAAAGGCCTCAATTCTTTGGCGCTCAGCCTTTCTTATGGTCCAACTTTCACAGCCATACATTGCAACTGGGAAGACCATAGCCTATGCACTTTTGTTGGCAGGGTGATGTTTCTGCTTTTTAGTGTGCTGTCTAGATTTGCCATGGCTTTCCTCCCCAGGAGCAAGCGTCTTAATTTCTTGGCTGTAGTCCCCGTCTGCGGTGAACTTGGATCCCAGGAAAATAAAATCTGTTACTACCTCCATTTCTTCCCCATCTATTTGCCAGGAATTGAGAGGGCCGGATGCCATGATCTGGGTTTTCTTAATGTTAAGTTTCAAGCCAATTTATATAAATGCTTATTTTCCAAAGTGACTCAGGATAGCTTACAACGATTAAAAAATATATATTTTCTGGCCATTAACACAAAGTGGGTTCTGAAAACACTATTCATCAGTAGCATGAATTTAAGGGTTTCTAGAAGTTGAGCAAAGTCAGGCCCATCTGTACCTCAAGCATATAGTGTTCCAGAAGACAGGTACAGATATGGAAAAGTCATACTTCCTGGGGCCTATTTGATAAGAGTGATTGATATGATCCAAAACCTGCCTCTCCTACCCAACCTATTGGGAAGGGTAGAAATGCTGGGAACAAGACAGTCCTTCAAATATCCTGGCCCAATGCCATGCAGGACTTTATGAGTAATAACCAGCAGCCTGAATTGCAGCTGGCAGCAAACTGAGAGCCAGTGCAGTTTGCAGAACAAATATGCAACATGGGAATAATGAGAAAGTTTCATAACCTCTGGACCAAATGAAGATTCTGGATATTATTAAAGAGCAGTCTCATATAGAGTGCATTGCAGTAATCCATTCGGGGTGATCAAAGCATG